>NC_134868.1:9759348-9806796 GCF_049852395.1 Peromyscus maniculatus bairdii | reverse complement strand
GGGAACAAGACAATGACATAACTCTATTAACATTATTAATGATCTAAAAGCTTATAAAGAACGAATCCTGTACAAGACAGCTTTTTTTGCAAGTACATCTCTCTCTCTCACAAAGTATGAGCTGCAACTATAAGACTGTGGCCTGGCCTGTTGCCACACTTGGGCACACCAAGTTCAAATCTCAGTTCTACCATGTGCCGGCTTGTAAAACATGGGGTGATGACGTAATTCCCTTTATCATGGCTTCCACACACGTAGAGGCTCAGAAAAATACCTTACATAATAAGAACGCTGTGAGTATCAATACATTCTTGGCTCATAAAGCATGAAGGACAATGTTCGGAGGAGGCTGAGAACTCTGGAACAGTGCCTGTTAGCACTACGACCTCCAGGAAGTCCAAAATGTATGCTAGAGAGTCTACATTGTCTCCCACTCGCTCTTCCCAATTATCTACACTCCAACAGTACCTTTGAAGGATTCTCTACGGTGAAATAAAAGATTCCTTTCAACACACATTTGAAGATACCCTGAAGATTATCGCCTTGCTCTTTAGAATATTTAAAAAATAGAATGTGCATTTCAACAAAGCTCCTGAATACCTATTTACTTTATAAAAGGATCCTCGCAAGATGACTTCAAACACAATGCGCTACACTCTGGGTAATTACAAAATGATTGGATTTACAAAAATCCAACAGACACAGTTCTTTTCAAACCTGGTGTCTGGGTTAGGCAAGCAAAATATCACACTGAAATAAACATGAAAACGAAGATTGAATTTCTTTTGTTAAAAAAAAAAATGGGCCCAGAAATTGCCCCCACACAAACTGATTCTGGCAACGAGGCGCCAGTGACTCGGTGGAGCGAGGGTGATCCTTTCAGAAGCCAGGACCAGTGACCATCCACACACGGACAACCATTGAGACCAAAACCTCGTGGCTGTCCCAAAAATTAACCCAACAGGGATCGCACAGCTGCGTTGGGAGCATGAAACGCGAGAGTCCGAGAAATTAGACAGGAGAAAACCCAGCGGATCCCAACATGGACGACTTTGCTGACACAGCACAGGAAGCAAGACATTAAACAATTAGTCAGCTTTCATTAAAACTAAATCTTCAGCCCCAAACAATGGTGTTATAAAATAAAAAGATAAGTCATAACCTTCAAGAGAAGTTTCCAGAAAACATTTATCTTACAAAAGACCGTTACGTAAAACACAGAACTCTTAAAACTCAACAAGAAAATAGCCCTATTCTGCAAGTGGGCAACAGATCTGTACAGATATTTCATCAAAGATCATATAAGGATGAAAAGTAGGCACATCAAAAGACGCCATCATCTTGGACCATCGCCACATACAGCAGCCTTAGGCCGCCCAGGGGCTACAGGGTGAGACCCTATCCCCAAACAAACAAAACACCCAAACACTAATGACATCAGATACCAGCAAAGACACAGGGCGGCAGAAACCCTCCTTGCCTTGCTTCCAGAAAGGGAAAGGAAAAACAAAAAACAAAAACTAACTTGGGGACAGGAGGTAAAAAAGCCTTGGCCACAGGAGTCTGACGTCTGTCTGACCTTGATCTCCAGAGCTCATGTCTGTGACAGCAGGACACCCAAGTCAAGATGGGAATGTGGAGATACGAGAATCACCCAAAAGCCTGTGGTAGGCGTCATGCGGAAACAAGAC
Source organism: Peromyscus maniculatus bairdii (assembly GCF_049852395.1). Taxonomy (NCBI): domain Eukaryota; kingdom Metazoa; phylum Chordata; class Mammalia; order Rodentia; family Cricetidae; genus Peromyscus; species Peromyscus maniculatus. The sequence goes on along the minus strand of NC_134868.1, from coordinate 9,805,105 downwards.
AGCTTGCCTCAAAAACAGGGTAGGAAGAGAAAACTGACTCCCCAAATTGACCTCTGACCTCCACATATGCCATGCCATGGTGTGCCCCCCACAGTAATAGAATAAAAGCCTACACACAATAATTTGCAGCAGCTGAATAAACTTCCACTGTCTCTATGAACCACATCTTCACTATCTATTATTGCTCTGCGGATGGACATCCAGGCTGATTCCGTTTCCTGGCTATTGTGAACAGAGCAGCCATCAACACGGATGAGCAGCAGCTCTGTAAGATATGGAGTCCTTTGAGAATATGCCCAGGAGCGGTATAGCTGGGTCGCGTGGTAGATCTATTTTTAGCTTTCTGCAAAACCTCTACATTGATTTGCATAGTGGCTGCGCCAGGATGAACTCCCACCAACAGTAAATAAGGGTTCCTTTCCCCCTACTTCTTTGTAGTTAGCCATTATAAAAAAAATGAAATTATGAAAGTTGAAGGTAAAAACTGTATCTCTCATATGCAGATCCCTACTTCCAATTTTTACATATGTATATTTCTGTCAGAGTAAAGACCAAGAAACTAGAAAAGGACCCAGGAGATAGGGGTGGGGAGGCAGAAAGGGAGAGAAATTAAACACATGAGCTGTGAAGGGGAAGGGAGGGGTATTCTGGAGGTAGAAGGATGATGTAAGCTGGATGGGGCAAGAGAAACGGCAGCCGGTATTGGAAGGAATCAAGCAGAAACTAAGACGTATGGAAATGACACAGAGAAAGAGGCTACTTTGCTCACTCATTCAAAATTTTAAACTTAAAAAAAAAAAGATTTACAGCAGTTATAAAAGTGCATCACACAACATGGAGTCATTTATACTATATTTAACCGAAATAAAGTCAAAGTGGCCCAGGAAGAAACCACTCCGGCTACATATGTCTTCTCCAAACTCAAGCCCAGTTCCAAACTACAAGACCGGAGCTGAACTCCAAGATCCTATCTCACACAGAAACCATGGCAGCCTGCCCAGCAGAACGGGACAGCTCGTGCAAGATGCCTGCCCTCCTGCCAGAACAACTTACGTAACATTTTGCTTTCCTAATAAAACTCCAACACCGGAGTTGGAGACAGAGCTCAGTCAGCAGTGTTTAGACCTGAGTTCAATCCCCAGAAGCCAGCTATGGGGCACAACAAAAAGTCAGACACAGTGGTAAGTCTTGGCGGTAGCAAAATGGAGACAAGAGGATCTTCAGGGCTCCTGAAGAATAACAGCTGAGCCCCGCCCCCCATGGAGTGGATGCATATACTCATGCATGCATTCATACACATGTGCGCGCGCGCACACACACACACACACACACACACACACACACACACACACACACCCTTCCAACCTTTTCATTTCTTGCAGTCATATCTGTCTCCCCGCCTACACTCTATGGCCCAGATTGTTATTTTTTGTATATTCCAAATCAACTCACCTGGAGTTTCATCTTTATATATTTCATGTGGACACACTTATTTACAACTTCAAAACACTCTGAGGTCACCAGGGACATCTTGGATATACAAACTGCAGTAACACTATGTCACAGAGTTGGGGAGAAAAACCTGGTTCATGCCAGGCAAGCACTACTGAGCTACCTATCACCAGCCCCCTTTCCATTTTTTACTTTGAGACAGCTTCTCACTAAGCTGCCCAGACTGGCCTTGAATTCACTTTGTAGGCCAGCTGGTCTTGAAACTGCAATTCTCCGGCCTCAGCTTCCCAAGTTGGTACATCACTGAGCCTGGCTCATTGAATGGAATATTACTGAGCTAATGAACCATAAAAATAAAGACCTTTAAGTGCATATTAATATTAAAAATAAAGACCTTTAAGTGAATATTACTAAGCAAAAGGTGGCGATGTGAACAGCTATCAAACTGTACAATGACAAGAAGAAGATACCCTAGAAATGGCAAAACTACAGACAAAGTTCAAGGTCAGCTTATGTCTGCACGGGAAGAGTGGGGTGAGAGAGGATACCCAGGGCAGGGCAACCATTCGGTAACGGTGGGTATGTGCCATTACCCATCTGTCAGGATCTACACAACGAGCAACACCAAAAATGAACTCTAACATAAACTACAGTTTGAGATTAATTTTCCTCTTCCCTTTCCTCCCTCCAAGCCCTCCCATGCATCCCCTCCCCGTTCTCCTGCAAATTCATGGCCTCTGCTTTCATTAGGTGTTATTGCATAAATATAGACAAATGTACACTTATATTTATACACACATACACACCTGTTCAGTCCATATAATGGTGTGTGTGTGTGTGTGTGTGTGTGTGTGTGTGTGTGTGTGTGTGTGTGTGTGTGTTTTCAGGACTCACTGTTTGATACCACACAATCAATTGCTGTGTTCTTCCCAGGGGAAGGCTACCTCTTCCCTTTCCAGCTTTCCTTGGTTGTCTATAGTTCTTTGTGGGTGGAGGCCTCGAAGGTTTTTCTCTGTCCAGTTTAGCATGCCAAACTACAGACTTTTATTAATAATGTCTCTACTGGCCTATCAGCTGGAAGAAGTACCCTACAGTGTTTCTGACAGGGGAAACTAACAGGGTCAGAGGAACTAGAGGAGCATGTGGACAATGTATTTTGTTCTAGTATTTTCTGTCAACCTAAATTGGTTATAAAAAATAAAATCACTTTAAAAATAAGAATGTATTGATAAACAACATGGATGATAAATTTATGGTTAAATTTGCAAAAGTTAATTGCAAAAAAAAGGTCAAATTGGTATTGGAAAAATACAAAGTAAGAATCAAGCGGTATCTAGTGTTTTAAGGAACAGCAGTATAAAAAGACTCATTTAGTGGAGTTTCGGGGTTAAAGAACTGACCACAATCCCTTCTACATCTGACAACACCATCCTACATTTCCCTGACCTCACCAGATGTTAATGCAAAAACAAAAACAACAACAACAACAACAAAAAAAAATCATCATACTGAAGGTTTTTCTTTTACAAAAAAAAAAAAAGTTACTCATTATTTACTTGTGTGTGTGCACGTGCACATGCATGCCAGCTGGGGGCGACGTGAACAGTGCATGAGTCTCCATTCACCACGTGGGTGCAAGGGAGGAGACTCAGGCCACTGGGCCTGGTGACAAGCACACTTGCCTGTAAAGCCACCTCACCAGCCTTCCCTTAGCCAGGTATAGTGGCTAGTGCCTGCCATCCCAGCACTTGAAAGACGAAGGAGGCAGGAGAATTTCTGTGCGTTCCAGGCCAGCCTGAGCTGCAGAGACTCTTGCCTAAGGGAATGGGGACAATAAAATAAACAAAAGCACACAGCAGCAACGTAGACGCTTGCCTGAATATTACGAAAAACAGAAACACTGTTTAGTGAATAGTAAAGACAAGTCAGGGGGGCGGTGCAGTGAGTAAAGGCATTTGCCATCCGGCCTGGGGAGCTGAGCCCCAGCCCTGGGTCCCACATGGTCGTAGTAGAGACTGACAGACCACAGTTGACCTCTGTCCCCTACACTCTTGCTGTGACATGTCTCCGCTCCATGCAAACCAAACAAGCAAATGTGGGAAAGGGAGAGAATCGATAGAAGAAAGCATAACAAGATGGTACGGTGGTACACACCGGAGGGGCTGAGGCAGGTGGATGAAGAACTCCAGGACGCGCTGAGTGCTACACAAGCCTAGGAAACACACAGCAAGAGCCTGTGTCAAAAAAGCATTAACAAGGGCTGGAGAGACGGCTCGGTGGTTCACATCACTGGCCTCTCTGGCAGGGGTTTGGTTCCCAGCAACCCATGGCGGCTCATCGCTGTTTCTAACTCCCGTTCAAAGGAATAGCATTCCTGCTTCTGGCCTCCCAGGTGGCTGCATGGATGTGGTACAAATACATGTATGTAGATAAAACACTCATACACGTAAAATAATTGTTTAAAAAGCCTAATGACATTTTCCTTTTTTTATTTTCAATTTGAAACACATTGTCGTGGATCCTAGGCTGGCCTAGAACTTGATAAGTAGTCAACAGCTGACCTTCAACTTCTGAGCCACGCGCCTCTACCTCTTCTGCCTCAGGTGACAGGCATGCACCACCACACCCCGTTTGCACAGCGGTGGAGGTGCAGGGCTTTGTGCCTGCTGGGCAAACGCCTCTCAACGGAACCCCATCTCCAGTCCTCCTAATGAGAGTCTTCCTACCAAAAGTTCTGGAACACCGAGGAACAAATTCACTTTGTGGAAAAGACGGCAAACTGGCAAATACCTTTAGAAATATTTATGTGCTGCAATCTGGAAATTCAAATAGAAAAATAGGCAGCAGCGACTAGACCTACAACAAGCTAACATAAAACCCGTTCCCTCGGCCACAGCATTATTTCACTTTTACAAGTAGGTCTATAACGGTTTCTTGCTAAGTTTCTTCCGCACACTTAAAGCCTGAATCAAAGCAAGAGACTGCTAGACTCCTTGTCCTTCTCAAATGTACTCCAGCAGGGATGAAAAGGCTCTCCAGCAGGGATGAAGCTAATGGAGGGAACGAGACCTTTCTGGGCTACCACTACATATATTACCCTAGTCTCTGCTTCATGATCAGGAAAAGCAAAATGTACTCATTCAAAAACTAACTTGGTGAATTAAAAAATAACTAAATAAACCTCAGCAATTACATACACTGGAACTTAGAGCATTAGTAAACTCCATCCCAAACCCCGGGATCTCAATCCATAGTGCACTCTTTACTAGTGTCTCAAGGAGGTCAAGAGGGCCCAGGAACAGTCAGCTACCACAGACGTCCTGACAAAGCATCACAGCCAGCCGTGAGACAGAACTCCACGCTTACCAACTATTAACAAAGCCAGTAGCTGGGTGAGGCATCACATCGGTGCATCACCGTCATCCCGGCAGCTGGGGAACACGGAGAGGCGGATGATGAGGTCAAAGTCAAAGTCATCCTTGGCTACCACAGCAAGTGTGAGGCCAGTCTGGGCTGCTTAAGACCCTGTCTCAAACACAGCTTAGTCTAACGGAAAAGCAAAGAAATAAACATTCCAGTTTAAAGTATCCAACCGCAGACACACACAAGGCTTTAAAATGATTTCTGATTCTTACATACTTCCCACCACAACGATCTTTCCTCAGCAAAGTCATTACTGTTCCCCATGTTTAACCTTTCTTTAGAACACAGCAGGAAATTGCATCACCAAACACAAGGGGCCTTTTTTTAGAGCCTGCCTCTCTTCTTTCAGATTCCTGACATGTCTTGCTGCTGCATGACTGACTGTTACCTGGGACACATTCCCCAGGACCAGGTACCCCAGGCAGGCAGGAGGCAGCGAGTGACTGGAAGGCACAGATGGAGATAAACATGACCGGTCCTTAGGCCTTCAGCTACAAGTAAATCATCTTGACAATGTCATCCAATCACAGTACTTACTGATGGTCACCACTGCAGCACACTTCCACACAGTGGCCCACAACCCGTTGATGGGAGCCGACTCCACCACACAAAGCGATGTGGCTCATGTGTATCCTAAGGCCACCATCCCTGACCCAGCCCTCGATGGCTTTCTGCTTGGTCCACTGTGCTCCTGAGGCCTCGGTCTCGTTACCCTCTCTTTGATTTGTTGCTCTTCCCTTTTTTGTTTTTCCTTCCTTCTTCCTTCCCTCCTTCCTTCTATTTTTATATATATATATATTTTTTTACTTTTTGAGAGACTGTCTCCTTCTGTAGCCCAGGCTGTCCTTGAACTCACAACCTTCTGCCTCAGCCTCCTCGGTGGTGGGGTTACAGGCCCCAGCCCCAAGGCCTCGCTCTACCTTTCCTCTTCTTTTACAATCCGGTACGGTAAATAAAAGAAGGTTTGGTGAAGAACAGGTTCTTGGTGTGACCTTCGGCTAAGCACTGCTAGAAACTAGAAACAATAAGACAAAACAAACCTCCTACATTATTATTATTATTATTATTATTATTATTATTATTATTATTTATTATTATCTGGAATGGAACTCCACAATGGTCAGATCCATTATCAAGAGTCTTTGCACATTGTGTATACAATCACACATTCACATACACAGACATTTATTTATATGGATCTGTCAGCCACATTACCCATTGAAGTTTAGGCCCCAGGAGGCTTTGCAGGAGTGTCCCAGCCTTTTGATATTGCTACATGACGTTGTCATCTACAAAGTTCACACGTTAGTATGGTGCAAACAAACTGTTAACAAATCACACACACACAGACACAGAATCTCATAATGTTTTAAGGAAGTTTACGGTTTTTGTGCTGGGACACATTTATAGTTACTCTGTGTGCATGAAGCCTGTGGACAGGCTGGACACATCTTGGGGAAAGAAAAAAAAAGACCATTTGTGAGAAGGCACCTACGCATAATCTCTTCAGAGTGCAGCAAGAGGCTGGAGAGACGACTTAGCAGTACGGGTGCTTGCTGTACATGCACGAGAACTACATCTGAGGTCCTGTCACCCACGTAACAAGCCAGGCACTCTGTGAATGCCTGTAACCCCGGGTCCGAGGGGAGGGAGGGAGACAGGAGGATGGCTGGGGTTAGCTGGCTTCCAGCCTGGCCAAGGAAATATAAATCAAGATTTGTGGAAAGATTCTGCTCCAAAGGTACAGGTGGAAAGCAAGAGAGGAGGGCACTCTTCGCTCCATGCATGTACATATTCACCCACACTCACACCCATATGCATGGGCACATACACTTGGGCATACACACACAAATAAATTTAAAACAGAGAGGCCAATGGGATGGCTCCCTAGGTAAAAGTGTTTTGGGTTTTTGTTTTTTTGTTGTTTGTTTGGTTGGTTTTTCAGGACAGGGTTTCTCTGTGTAGCTTTGCACCTTTCCTGGAACTCACTTGGTAGCCCAGGCTGGCCTCGAACTCACAGAGATCTGCCTGGCTCTGCTTCCCAAGTGCTGGGATTAAAGGCGTGTGGCGTCCGCCGCCACCACCACCGCCGGGCAGTAAAAGTGTTTTTTACACAAATCTGAAGGCCTGCGTCGAATCGCCAGAATCCACATAAAAATGAAGGGGAGAAACTACTTCATGGAGTCATCCTCTGACTCCCACATGCACCCACATCTACATTCTTCATACACAAATCATAATAACGATTTTTAAATAAAGCAAATCTCCTATACTAGGGACAAAAGTTTAACTCCATATTTGTTAAAGAAAAACAAGTGATACCAAACTTTTAAGGGCAAAAGGAGCTGTACAAAAGAGTTATGGAAATATGCAATATCCAAACCATACCCCTAAATGGAACTTACTGGCCTTCTCAGCTTTGACTGAGATGAAACCATACTTAAAATTTATGTGAGACTCTCATCATAGGGCAAGCTACTTCCCTAATACACACACACACACAAACACACACTGAGAGAGACTATGAATCTTATGTAACTAATAATGGCAATTCTCAATGCATATGCAAATACATATCAAAAATCAACTGAAAGTACGTCTGATGGAAACCACAGGCAGGCAGGAAGATAACTGCCCATCTGTTATCTTACGTGTTTACATGCTGTTGATCCAAATGAATTATCTCCAGTGCTTAACTCATGACATGAAAAGCTCTCACGTTACAACCACCACTAATAAAATAAAAATGATACGATGGAACATTTCCTCTCCAGCCTCAATCCACAAAACCATGGAGACCAAAGCGTCTTAAAAACCTTTACCATGATCCTGTATATAGGCCTGTCATCTGTGTATGTGTGTGTGTGTGTGTGTGTGTGTGTGTGTGAGAGAGAGAGAGAGAGAGAGAGAGAGAGAGAGAGAGAGAGAGAGAGAGAGAGAGAGAGAGAAACAGAGACAGAGACAGAGACTGAAGGTTAGAGGGTACATGGGCACACAGCTCCACAGGCAGAAATTCTCAAATCTCCTCCCACAAGCACACTTGGCCACTTGGGAATGGCACACTCCAAGTTACTCACTGCCACAATACTGAGGGGGCACGGGGGACCAGGAGATGACCGTCCTGGGCTCAAATCTGGAGTCCAGAACATACTACAAGCATTTATTTTAATTATTCCAAAGTTCATCAGTAAGTGATGTTTAAAATGTAGCATAGTCATGCAATGGAACATTCTGCACATACTAAAAGAGAAGCCGACAATAAAAACAGCTTTAGGAAATACAACTAAACAGGAAACAAGAAGGCACAGGCCAGTATATACAACATGCTAGCCACATAATGTTACACATATCAAATATGCTCGTTACATAAAGAAGGTAGATTTATGTCTATGACAATATACACAAGAAAGATATAAAAAAGTGCCTTATAAAATCGTGCATGAAACAGGAAAAAGCATGTACAAAACACATATGTGATGAGTCTGTATCTAAAACAATAGCCTAAACACCATACAACAGGATGAAAAAATGAATAGGGGTTAACAGACATTTCTCCAAAGATCACACACAAATGCCCAGTGAGATTACAAAAAGACACTCGCATAACTCATCAACAGAGGAATGGAAAATCAAAGCCACAGGCACGTGCTCAGCATCCTGTGTTCCCTTCATGTCTTGACGGTTTCTACTGATACCACAACTAAATTAGCAGACCGTTCTTCCTTCTCCCTTTTTTAAAAGAAATTCTCTCCCTCCTTCCCTGCTCCCTCCATCCCGCCCCCCACCTCTCTGTGTGATGTGGGACACTCACAAGCCACTGAGCACGTAGCACAACTTTATGGAGCCAGTTCTCCCCTACAGCCTTTGTGTGTCCCAGAGCTCAACTCAGGTGGTCAGGTTTGTTCAGCGAGGGCTTTATCTGGCGGGTCACTTCGCCACCCCTCCCTCTCTCTATTAACCGTGATAAAATGTAACGCTTTAACTATTTTCTAAGGTGCTGTTCAGAAATGTCACACACTCGCGTTGTTGGAAAACACATCCTAGAACTCTTCCATCTTACAGATAGGTGAGCGATCCTGCTTGCCTCCCCCACCCCACCGTTCTCTTCAAGCCTTAGCTCGGATTTACAAATCCTTCTGATCCTTTCTCAGCAATGCTATCGGAAACATAACACTGAGTGGCCCAAGGAATTTAAAAGCCATCTGAAAGAAGCTGCACAGTCTGTATGAGCAATGTCTACGTTTCCCATAATAAATCATTAGGCTGTCAACAAAAAGTAAGACGGCACATCATCCCTGAATAGTGACTACCGGAAGTTCCTTCAAGTTCATCCTTGCACATAGTGTCTTCATTAGGGTGATTACTGCTGGGATGAAGCACCATGACCAAGTGTAACTTGGAGAGAAAAGGGTTATGTTTTGTTTACACTTCCAGTTCACAGTACATCACCTAAGGCAGTCAGGGCAGAAACCTGCGGAGGCAGGAGCTGATGCAGAGGTCACCGGAAGAGCGCTGCTTGCTGGCTTGCTCCTTATGGCTTACTCAGCCTGCTTTCTCATGGCACCCAGGACCACCAGCCCAGGGATGGCCCCACCCACAATGAGCTGGGCCCTTCCCCATCAATCACTAATGAAGAAAAGGCCCTACAGGTTTAACTACAGCCTGATCTAATGGGGGCATTTTCTCAACTGAGGTTCCCTCCTCTCCAATGACATAAAAACTAGCCCTGGCTGGCCTAGAATTCTCAATGTAGACCAGGATCCCCTCAAACTCTATAGAACTCCACCTGCTTCTGCCTCCAAAATGTTGGCCCTTAGAGTGCACACCACCATACTCAGCAAGATTTTTCAGCCGGGCGGTGGTGGCACACGCCTTTAATCCCAGCACTCGGGAGGCAGAGGCAGGCGGATCTCTGTGAGTTCGAGGCCAGCCTGGGCTACAGAGTGAGTTCCAGGACAGCAGCAAAGCTACACAGAGAAACTCTGTCTCGAAAAACAAAAAACAAAAAAAAGAAAGATTTTTATTTATGTGCATGTGTGTGAATATGCTCAAATGTGTGCTGACGCCTGTGGAGGCCAGAAGTGGCCGTCAGATACCCTGGAGCTGGACACACAGCACTTGTGAGCTGACCAACACAGACTCTAGGACTGTAACTCTGGTCAGAGCAGCAAGCATTCTTAACGACTGAGTGATTTCTCCAGGCTCAACCATCAATTCTTGATGCTCTACTTTTCTGCCTCTTATTATGCCAGCGTTACTTCTGCCTGTCACATTCAACAGATCAATATGCATCTCTGGTGAACCTCCTGAAACTTTCACAAAGAGCACTGTATTTTCCCAGATGTCCTTTCCTTGTTCTACAGACTCCTGATCTTTGGGAACTCTTTGTACAATAAGGCCAAAGATCTTCATTAATACACCAGCTACGAACGCAGACCTAATTACCAGCTGTTTCCAGAACATGGAATTCAGAAATGAACTTGGTTTTACAACTGTTACAGTTTCGATCTAAACATGTCCTTGAAAGCTGATGTGATAAAGTTTCTGTTTCTGGCGATACTCTTGAGAGGGGAATAAATCATGAGGATGCTAATGACATAATTCATATTATAACAAAGTACTCTTTGGGGGCAGAGTTTAGATGGAGGAAGTTGGTTCATGGGGGGGCTAGATCTTTCTTTTAAAATTATTCATTATATGTATATGCATGTTTTGCCTACATGTATGTCTGTGCATCACATGCATGTCGGGTGTCCAGGAAGGCCTGAAAAGGGTGTTGGATCTCCAGGAACTGGAGCTGCAGATGGTTGTGAACCACCATGTGCATTCTGGGAATTGAATAGGAGTCCTCCGGAAGAACTGTGTTCTCAACACTGAGCCATCTCTCTGGCCCCTATAGGGTGTATCTTGTCCCAGGTATTTCCTCTTTGACTCCCTGCTTCCTGAGGCTTTCTTCTGCCGACATGCCCTACCCCCACCACACATGTGCCCAGTGACAACAGCTTTGAGTTCTCTGAAGCCAGGAGCCCAAACAAGCCCTTCCTCCGTGGCTTCTTCACGAACTTTGTCAGAGCCGAGGAGAACTGATTTAATACAACGACTGCGGTCTGATGTGGGTAGAACAGAACGGGATAACCAGTTTACATGTCTGGGGACATGATTAAATTACTGACTCTCACTGAACACACTGCCAACGAAGGGCCAAACAGGACTGGATTAACCTGCCTAACACAAGCCCAGTCAGTATCTGTCACAAAGTCCGGGGAGGGACTTCTTCACATCTCCGAGTAGGGCACAGTAAAAAGTGGCAGCCACCGGACTATAGCAGGAAATGTGCACACTCAAAGTGGCCGCCGCAAATACAGGACTAAAAGGAAGGTCATTTCAGAGCTGGATCTGCCAAGTCTACTCCTGATTATTTTGGAGCTAGAGAGAAAGTTCGGTGGCTAAGAACACTTGCTGCTCTTCCAGGGACCACATTTGGTTCCCAGCACCTGTTTCAGGTGCTTCACAACTGTCTATAAATCCAGATCGTGGGGATCCGACACCTCCGGCCTCCGGAGGCACCTGCTCTCATGTGTACCTAGTACACACCCACCTACAGATATGCACCTACATACAATTTTAAAAAATAATAAATTGCTTTTAAAGCACTATGTTTTTTCTTTTAAAGATTTATTTATTATGCATACAGTGTTCAGCCTGCATGATAGTAATAGTGCATACTTTCCAACCATATGAACTATGTCACTATTATATAATACAAATTAGACACTGTAAATTATATGCAATCTTCATGAGTCTATGTGTGTGCAAGGGCTTGCCCTCACTAAAGCAGTTGAACTTTTTTTCTCTTACGTCTCTCCAGCAAAGGAAATAAGCTCACCAATAAGTGAATGAAAGCCAGACACGACACAGCAAGTGTGTGAGTAATACTAGCACCTGGGTCTACAAACAGCTCACCCCAGCAGACAGAGCATTCTGGGAAAAATAAATGCCTACCTCATCTTCATCTTCCTCATTAATAAACTAAGAGCACAGCTACAGCTGCCAGAATTCCTACAAGTGGTAACACTGAGTCTTGGATTCTCAATCTCTAGGAGACCAAAAAAAAAAAAAAAAAAAACCAAACCCTCACACATTGACAGCCACCAGTTCCATCAACACAGAGGGTTTGGGTGGGGGCTGAAAGCAGCTAACTCAACTCCGCTACCAAAAACTGCTGGCAAAGCAGAGCAGAGCTTGTGCATAGGTTAGTAAGATGTAAGCGGGGGCCATAAGGGGTGCAAGAAATCTGAAAAGCGATTAATTCTCTTGAGAAGCAGCATTCAAAGTTGGCATGAACTTGGCTGAGAAGTGCTGTAGACTGAATACTTTCACGTTCTCCAGAAGGTGTCTGTTAAAGACACTGTTAACAATCAGGCTCCAAAGCTACACAAAGAAACCCTGTCTCAAAAACAACAACAACAAAAAGACACTGTTAATAAATTGACACTGCACAGACCCTTAAATAATCAGCTTTCCTATACACATCACATAGCCAAGCCTGGTAATACCATTATCTAAATCACTCACTCAACATGGTGTTTCTTTCAAGAGTAGTTTATTGCTCGCTTAAATTATAGGAGGGTAGACACAAAAATTTAATTAAGTTCTACTTTTTGGCAGAATAAAATCTTGTACAATTGCTTTTAGCTAGGTATGGTGGAGTGCTGGAATTATAGGTACAAGTTTGAGGCCATCCTCATCTACATAAGAGAGACCTTGCCTTGCAAAAGAAAACAGAAAGACAGCCAGACAGAGCCACTTTTACAGAGTAAGGCATAGACCAAATACAAGCTACCTTCTGAGCTGGGGCAAAGCACATGGAACCTACGGCTTATCTCCCACCCACAGCAGCTGGAGCAGCACCAGAGCCAGGACAGAGGCTGGTTTTGGAATGACTCATCAGTGGGTGCAGAACATTCGTGAGCTAAACATTCGGGAGAAATGGTGGGAGAAATGGGATCGGAGACCACAGATTGCTGAGGAAATATGAAACAATAGAAAAGAGACAGAGAGATGGTTGGCACAAAGACCCTGAATGTCAACAAGGCCTGGGATGTGCTGGGATCTTAGTCCGTGACAAGTCAACTCATGCAGGGGAGACGGCAGCTGCAGGAATTGTGAAGAGGGCTTCAGTGGTGTCAACAATACACTCCATGACAGGAGAAACAAACCAAGGAGGAAAAGATAATCTGCTGTGGGATGTTCTGTATGGAAAATGTGTTGCTCTGATTGGTCAATAAATAAAATACTGATTGGCCAGTGGCCAGGCAGGAAGTATAGGTAGGACTAACAGAAAGGAGAAAAGAAAGAACCGGAAGGCAGAAGGAGTCACTGCCAGGTGCCGCCAGGACAAGCAGCATGTGAAGATGCCGGTGAGCCACGTGGCAAGGTATAGATTTATAGAAATGGATTAATTTAAGCTATAAGAACAGTTAGCAAGAAGCCTGCCACGGCCATACAGTTTGTAAGCAATATAAGTCTCTGTGTTTACTTGGTTGGGTCTGAGCGGCTGTGGGACTGGACAGGGTCTGGAGGACCTTGGCCTCTAGCACGCAGTTGCAGAGAGCAATGCTGTAATAAGACCAAGGAAAGAGCACATGAAAAAATATTGAGACATCTCAAAAACAATAGTCATTTGGCAGGCTTAGTGGGAACATGGGGAGGGGGTGGTGCAATGCCAGGGGGAGGGGGAGCAGTGCCCCTGGGCTGAGGGGGCGCACGCCAGCAACATGGAGTGCTGATGCTCACCAACCCCGAATGTCAGCTGGTGCGCTACCTCTAAAACGATCCTTCCAGTGTCCCGGAAGTTCAGTTACAATCAGAACCAAGTAGTTTCTCATCTTCAGAGGTCAGGTGATATGCAGATATGACCAGGACTCAGAGACGTTTCTCCCCTTGTATTTGCCTGAAATCACTGAAATTCAACTTCCGTGAGGCAAGACAGGCTGAAAAAGGCTCATATTTCAACTTGTAATTAAAATCCAATTTCCAAGGTGTCTTTTTCACTAGAATTATTAAAACGCATCTCAACTGATGAGCTGCATTCCCAGCTCCTTTCTGTCTCTGGTTTGCCAACAAAAACAGCTTTAAAGCAAAGGTCTCATTGACTTAGGAAATGTTTAAACTATGCATATCACCTAAAACCACGAGAAGACTGCCCCAAACTGACATATTCCGAGTACGTCAGTAGACTGAAGTCATGATAAATTCTCCACTTAAAATGTTTCATTATTATCATTACTCCACACTACTATATCAATCACAGGGGATTTTACTGTGACTTCTTCTAAAAACATTTTACTTGTTTATTGATTGACTGATTGATTGTACGGGGTGCCACGACACACGTGTGGCCATCAGAGGACAACTAGGGGGGGCAGTTCTCTACCTCCATCATGTAGCTTGAGATCTTGTCTCAGCCCCTTAGATCCTATCTTCTGGTGCTAAGTGCCCTCAGCCTCTGCGCTTTCTCAGCAGATCCCCCTGCTCCTTTCTTTTCTTCTCAGAAAGGATCTCACGTAGTTAAGAGTGGCCTTGAACTCTTAACTAGGTAGTTAGGCATGAACTATGACAACCTCTTCAAAATAACGAGACATTCTATAGAATGTGTCGAGCTCTTTTCAGAGTTTGCATATGGAAAGTAAGAGAGGAGGGGGAAGGAGAGAGGGTTACAGCTGAAAGATTATCTAGGAGTTGAAGCTCTTAAGGCTGGATTACGAGCACTGTTCTATTTCTGTATATATTTGTATCTTTTCATAGAAGAGGATACTTTGAAATGCTACCCATAAACCTAAGAAACTCCAGCAAATATAAAAGTCAGAAGCATGATATAAAAGCAATATAATCTTTAAGACTAGACTCTGGATTAAAATATAGCATGCTAAAAATGAAGAATCCATGTTCTGTGTAATTTTACAGAAAAGGTCATTTTTTTCCCCTCAAAAAAAAAAAAATCTAGACAATCATGAAGGACTCTTCAAAGTAAGATGAAGGTGTTCCAACTCTGACAGTTTTCCTTCAGATTCTGTAGTATGCCAACAGAAACCTGTGATTTTAAGTAAGAGAAGAAGAAGAAATAAAATGCCCGCATCTCCTGAGAACACAGTTAAGTGGTGATTTGGTTCTGACCCCAGGAAGCAGCACACCCTTCCTAGCTCAGGACAGGGACCGGCCACTCTCTTATTCGTCTGGCTTTACTCCCCCCCAGGTGCCCTCCTCCACATGAAGAACCAACATTTATCAAGCGCAGTATCGACAAGCAGCAACTCAGGGGGAGACACGTTAAACAATGATCACTTTAGACACGCAAAGGCAAACAATAAAAACCCTACCCCAGCACACACAGGTCTCCTCCGCTGTCCTAATGTAAACCACTTAGCCCACAGACACCACATCCAGCAGTTAATGGGAACTGCATTTATGAGGAATAGAGTCTGTTTGGCTGAAGAAGAGAACTGGGGAAACACATCGGTGAATTTAACGCCGCCCATTACAGAAAAGGTTTACTGGCCGTCAGTCAGTGACGGACAGTCCTCGATTTACTTAAGCACGGGCAGGCTCTAAAAGTGCATCTCTAAATCAGCTTCCTGAAACTCAGTTTGCATTTTCCTTCCAAACAATTTGTAAAGGACAGTTAGGCCAGCAGGTGGCCCCCAAAGAAATTCAGACAGCTCCTTTTTTATTGGGGCTCTATTGAAAGGCAGTGGTAGCAGGGTATGATGGCTCTCATCTGAAATCCTAGGACTCAGGAGGAAAGGGTCGGAAGCTCAAAGCCAGTCTGGGCTACATTAAATACACACACACACACACACACACACACAGGGCATTGCAGTGGCGAAGTGGTGACTGAGCTTTAAAATTTGCCCCTGCAATCTCAGCTACTGAGGAAGCTGAGTCAGGAGCATCCCAAGCAGGAGGTTCCCAGGTTTGGGGCCTGTTTGGGCTACATGAGTACAAGGCATCCCTCGTCAACTTAGTGAGACTCTGTCTCGGTAAAAAAATAAATAAATATAAAGAAAAGGATGTGACTTTGGGAGAGAGCTTGCCCTGCACAAGGTCCTGGGTTCAATTCTGAATACTGGGAGAAAGAAAGTGGGGGGAGGGGGGCTGCGGGGCGGGTGCTGGAGAGATGGATCAGCAGTTCTGAGCACTGGCTGCTCTTCCAGAGGACCCAGATTCAATTCCCGGCACTCATACTACAGCTCACAACCACTTGCAACTTCAGTTCCAAGGGGTTCTGATGCCTTCTCCTGGCCTCCGAAGGCGCTGCACACAGGTCGTAGGTACACAGACATGTGCAGGGAAAACACCACGCATCAATCAACAAAGTAAACGAACAAGGCTCTTGTAAGCCAGGGGTGATGTCAGGTACTCCTAACCCCAGCAGTCTTGGAAGCTGAGGTCAGATGGCTGCGGTTTGAGGCCAGCCTAGAGGACACTGTAAGACCCAGTCTCCATTAACAAAACGGGAAAGACCGGTGGAAGCTTCTGGAGGGCTGCTCCTACTTAAGCAGACAGCGGAATCACCGTTTCTGTCAGGCTGTTTCCAGAAAGATGGTTTAAAAAGAATACGAAGCTTCCTGGTAACCATTTGAGCATGCATTTTCAATGTGTACAGACTCAAAGGAAGATCACAAGCTCCCTTTGTGACCTCAGCTCCACCCAAGGGCCTGACCACAATCTCCCCTCTCTGGATGAGAGTCTGCGCAGGCTGCAGAGCAGCCACGGGTGCCCCTCCGCCCACACCACAGGCACTCAAGGCACCATGTCTACAGAGAGGCCATAACTGGGTCCTACACACTCAAGATTTCACTACTTTGAAGATTTTTAGGCCACAAAATTGTTTCCATGGATACAGCAGCAAAGGTATAAAACATCACAAAGGCAAAATAATTTAATGGAGCATGCATACATTTTCTCATATGCATATGCAGCTGAAAGAATACTTAGGGATTCAATGTTTACATAAACAAGCTATCCTGTCCTTCGGTCCCAATGCCTTTCATTTTGTGTTATTTTTTTGAGACAGAGTCTCATGTATCCCAGGCTGGCCTCAAACTCACTATGTATACAAGGATGGCCTTAAAGCCCTGGTCCTCCATCCCCAGCCCCCCAAGTGCTGGGACTGTACAGATTTAATCACCGCTCCCAGTTTCTGAGGTGCTAGAGAATCAAGCCCACGGCTCCATGCCTAGTAGGCAAGAGTTCTACCATGCCCATCCCCTGCCCTACAGTTACTGTCAAATTCAGAACTTTAAGACTGTGTTTCAATTTTGCAGAACTATCATTCTAAAATTTTAGATTTTATGATTTTATAACGGCCAGATCTGGAAGCCTGACTGACTTTCCACAGACCACTGTGGAATCACAGAGATCTCAGGGGTTTGCTTCCCGCCGGTCTCAAACCCTGCTGAGGCTTGTGACACTTGCCTGCATACGTGTTGGCCTTATTCAGGAGGTCTGTGCATGCGTGCATATCAGCAAAAGCCCGGATTCCTAAGCAGTTGACAGGGTGAAGCTGGGATTCTAAGAATTCACAGCACGTCTTCTTCACGTCCTGTAACTGTAGCAGGCCAGCTGCTGGGAGGAGGACCTGGAACACACAAGCGACACACTTAGGCGACCGTGGGCAGCCACCCGCCCCCCTGCCATTTCCACATGAGGCGGCGGGTCCAGCCATAGACTATAGCCACATACCCCACACAAACAGATGCAATGGCTGTCGTGAAAACGGTGATTCTTCACATTCTCCATCACTCCCCCAGGACCTTTCCTGGGTCTCCATCACACAGGAGATATCACACAGGATCCTATGAATGGTTCATCTGATAAACACAAAACGTTCATACGAACTTCTTGAATATTTTGCTTGTGAGCATGTGCATCTGCGGTATGTGTTGGGGTCACGTGTGCCACAGCCTGTGTGTTGGAGGTAAAAGGCCTAACTTGGTGGAGTCAATTCTCTCTTTCCACCTTTATGAGGATTCCAGGGATGGAATTCAGGCCTCAGGTCTGAGCAGAGAGAGCCATCTCTCCAGTTCTCCTTTAAATTCTTAAAACACAAAGGATTTGGATGCTAGGGGGTGCTGTGGTGCAGCAAAAATGCTTTTGTTCCCTCAGTGTAAGCAGTCGCCCACCGACTTCCTGGATCAGTGGAGAAGGGTTGGGCCCAGAGAGATATGGAACACAAGAAAACTGCGCTTCCTAGATGGCTCAGAGTTCTACTGTTTGACTAATAGAACAATCTGCTTTCCCTAGATGACCGGGGTGCAGGTGGACATGCACCAAACAATTTTAATTTCAATATAAATCTCAAGTTACAAGCAGACAATTCCTCCAGAATGTAATATATATGCTAAGAAGTAAAGCCTAAGAGGTAATTGCCTAATAGTTTTTAAATGTGTCTCTGTGTTTAAGGAACTCCAAGCAATTTAATATCAATCACATGTTATTCTGGGGGACTTAACTATAATCATCACCGTAAATACTACCACCATCACTTCAACCCCTTTCGAATGGGTCAATAATGGACACATTCTTCTCTGAAAATGAATTAGGACGTCTGCCGTGTTAACGACCACATTTGGAAGTCAAATTAAGGAGTAAAAACTCATTTAAAAAGTCTTGAAATTCCTGCTGTTCTTATGAAGGTCACCTACCTCCCATGTCCCCCCAATCAACTGTTAAACTAACATCCCATTTTAGAAGAGACTACATTAGCATGAAAAATAACCTTCTACGTTCCTTCGGGGTTACTTTGGAAAGGCTGGAGTGTAGATCAATGGTAGAGTGAGTGAAATAAAAAAATTATTACTTTAATATGCACTATACTGCAGCCCAAGAACAAAAGATATCTGTTTATGGACACCTCTTATGATTTTTCCCATGTCTAGGTAAAAAGACTTTAATCTGCAGAAGAAAGAGCATGTTTCTTTGGTGGAGAACCAGAAGCTTCCCTATTCTCACACATGAAGTATCAAAGCTTTCACGCTGGAATGAGGAGGCTGTGTGTGTGCATGTGTATATAGACGTTACACACAAGCAGTAGCAACTAACAGGATTGAAGGTTAACTGAGGGTTAATTGTGAGGAGGTCCTCACCCAAGATGAGAATCCAAAAAGTTAAGGGCAGCTGACACCTAAGCAGCATTCTAAGCCTAGAGGGGAAGATGGGCAGATAAGTCTCCCAAATGAACACTCTCAAGGAGACAGCTAAAATGGGCAATAGAAATATGTACCCCCACGGGGCCAGTGTACACCACACCCAGGCTAGGTGGGAGATAAAAGAAGAAAACCAACACGTAAATAACATGTAAAGAAGGTGGTGGCAGCCAAGTCTTTTGCATGATGTGTAGAGTGTGGTTTACTACATTATGAGAATGACTCTCCATGGGAGGCTTTAATTTGTTGATCACGTTCACACTGGAAGGATTTTCTATGCTGGTATAATTGTGCTCCGAAGCAACGTAAAAAAAAACACTCCAAGACACTTAACAACGCAGCCATTTAATTTGGCAAACACACATAGCTTAAAGTGGTCTTCAGTGTAATATTTACTCTTTGGAATTTCTACAGATAAACAGTAATGATCACCCATCTACTTGGCACTTCCTCAGCAATGACACGGTACTTTTCAGTAGGCTCCACGGTAGTGATAACACCGTGGACAAGAGGCAAACGTGGACAAGAGGAGAAACAGGCTTGTTGACCCACTGCTGGTTGGGGTACAGAGGGAGCGAACTTAGATGAAGAACACTCTGTTCATTTCAACCGTAAGTGCCAAGGCATACACCCTCTGACTCAGTAACTGAGCCTACTGACTGACTAACACGTGCACAGTCTCCCCACTTCAGTGTGGCGGTGGGTAAAAGTGGAAGCTGGAGGTGGGGGCCTGAGTCACACCCAGAGATGGCCTAAGTACTTGTCACCATCTATTCAACGGAACACCTCGCAGTCATTATAAGGGACAAAAGAAAACTATACAAATGAGACTATCTACAATACAAATGAGACTATCTACAATATAGTCTCAGATGAAATAATTTCAGCAAACAGTATATACATATATATATGTATTATATAGTATCTATATAATATATATATATATATATATATATATATATATATATATATTCTAACAGACATTATACCCATTCACACATGTGTATAACTATCCAAGAAAGCAGCTAGTGCAGGTGCAGACTTTAAAAACTTTTTAAAGAGGTGGGGGGTGGTACAGGCAGACACTAGATGTCTGACTTGTTACATGGATCCTGGAATCCATGCTCCCATCCTCACAAAGGCACAACAAGCCCTTCTTAACTGCCGGGCCTTCTCTCCAGTCCCTTACATTTTTACTTACTCGGCTTTGCTGATTTTAATTCAATCACTAAGAAGTCCAGAGTGACCTTATCAGAAGAATGCAATTCATTAAAATTACAGAAGTCTCCCCAAGTGCTTGAGAGCAGGAGTAGGAAAGATCTGCCGAGGAGGAACTATCCGGATTCTTCTTAATGGATAGAGCAATGAGTTCATTGTTTTCAGGCTTGGTAAACACACGTTAAACACGTGAGTCAACTGTATAAAACATTTACTACTATTTTTATCTTGCTACTAAATTCTTCAAAACTGCCTTTGTTTTGTGATGTGATTTTACTAGGACCAAACTGAAAGACCGCATAATTATGTAATTAATTACACACAGCCTCAAAACAAACAAATAATTCCTGTCCCAGTTCATTAACATGACATCTGGTGACCATCAGCGGCTACTCATGACACCAACAAGAAAGTAGCTAGGGCCACACAACAACTACCTAGCTTTGGGTCAGTTAAACAGCTGCTTAAAACAAGACAAAATCAAACGAACCACACCCCATTACCAGAATCACTCAGTTACCTGAGAGCCTGTGGCTGTGTATCTTAGGATCTAACCAATCAAGCTTCCAGTTTTTCTCACAAAGAACCCAAAGTCAAGCAGGGTTGAAGAGAATGTCTACGTCATATGGCCATGCCATGAAAAACGGGAGATATGACACAGTTGACCAACTCTTTGGCCAACCATTCCAACAACTTCAGTCCCATCTCTAGGTACATAATGGAAGTATTTGCATAATTTCCAAATATCCCATACTACCCTTTCATCACAGTGCTAAACACAATCACTTCAACAAAATCACTCTCACAGTGGCTTCCATTCCCAGAGTACCAAGGAAGGCAGAGGGCTAAGCACCGGACGCCAATAATGTCTCATTGTCGGTGTTATTATACAGAAGTTAATGCAGGTCCCTGGAGAAGGTGTGTAACTCACCTAAGGCCATTATACGATATGGGGACAAGCCAAGCCTGTCATGTGAGTAATATTAAATCGAAATGGGGTAACTACTTCAGACAGCACATAGATACTCTGTGTTCAGGGTTCACAATGTAAACAGGGGCTGGAGAGATGGCTCATTGGTTAAGAATGCCTGCTCCTCCAGAGGATGGAATTTAGTTCCCAGCACGAATGATGGGTGGCTCACAATGGTTCCTGGGGATCCAACACACTCTTCTGGCCTCCATGGACACCCACACATATGCATACGCACACACGCATGTGTACACACACACACACTAATTAAAAATCTTTGATATTGTATACCAATATGGGTCAATGGATAATTAAATAAAAAAGAAGGACACAAAGTTGGGAGGGCATGGGAAGTGGGGATGGATCCAGGAGTGGTCAGGGCAATACAAGGAATATGGTCAAAATACACTGTATGAAATTCTCCAAGAATTAATAAAGTATTACATTAAAAATATAAAGTACCAGGAATGCACTTTAAAGGTTACCATCTCTTTATTTTAATTACATAAACATTCTTGCAAAAGTGCATTTAAGCACAAATTAAGCCAATATAAAGAAATGAATTAAAAACTTATTAGGATTCACAATACCGAACCTGGTAGAATCCTGTAAAACACTGGATTTGTGAGATCAAATTTACTACATAATCTTTCAGTATTTGTTGTGATTTAACATGTCAATGAAAGGGCACATGGCTCTCATAATACAGGAGCTTATTTTCTTCTGAATCAGGTACACTGTACTATTGGTTACAAGACAAGAAACACCCAGAAATTAAAAAAAAATAAATAATAAAAAAAGAGTTTTCTTATTTTTTGAGGCACGATCTCACTACATTGTCCATATCGGCCTCAAACTTGTCATCCTCTTGCTGCAGCGTCCCCAAGTAGGAAGACTACAAGCATGTGCCACCTTGAACACCTGAGAATTTTCAGATGTGCTATACTTGTCATGGCCAAGCACAGTAGCAAACGCCTTTCATCTCAGCACTCAGGAGACAGAAACAGACAGATCTCTGAATTGCAGGCCAGCCAGAGCTACATAGTGAGACACTATCTCAAAAAAAAAAAAGTTAATAAAAGATCCAAAAAGCTAGATTTATCCTTCTAAAATTCATTTTTCTGAACTTCCAAATTAAAGAAGCAGCTGAGCAATGAAACATTTTTGGGGGAGGGGAGGGAGAGATAGGGATCCAATGGAAAACCTCATCCATGGTATGAAGCACTCACTGAGCCACATCATCGGCCCCAGTCACATCTCAGACCAAAGTGGAATTATACTGCCACACAAAGCTCCCAGACACCTCTCACTTATCTAACAGAAATTTTCCGTTTACTCAAGCTTTGGTGGTATGAGCCCTGAGACCGAGAGAAATAGCCCTACGGCATGGTCAGATCCTCAGTACATCCTGAAACATCAAGGAAATCAACCGGGATTTCCCACAGATCTGAGTGACACAGTGACCACATCTCAGAGTGTGCATCCGGAGGAAGGCCACATTCTCAAAGCCAAGACACCCTCCTCGGGTATGTGAACCTCGGGGAGAAGTGTGAAGTGAACGGAGGCTGTTCCTTCCTGCGGCTTCTCCTTCTGCTCGATTCTGTCAGTACTGAGGTCCACGTGAACCCAGGCATTGGTCCCTTCCAGTTCTTAACAACATTTGTACTGTGTGACCAAATCATCCTTAGGTATTGGTCCCTGTGCTGAGTGTCTGTCTCCCTAAGGAGTATAAATGCTATGACAGTAAGGACAAATCTGTTTTACCCCTGCTGGACTCTCGGGTCCTAGATGAATACCTACGTGCCGCCGAAATCAATCCACCTGAATGGAAATCAATTTGCTGCTGCCTTATAAAAACAGATACAATTTGGAGTGCTTCTTGATCAGACTTGCAAACACGATTTCTAGGAATATATTTGCATGTGACACTTTTTCGGTCCTACCTCAAAATCCTTTCTCTTGCTGAAGCCACCACCATAGTGACCACTCCCTGAGTTAACCATAGTGACCACTCCCAGAGTTAACTGATCTCCTTCATGAAGATATCACAGAGCACCCTGCCCCTAAGCCTCTGCCACAATCCTATATGACATATCACAATTTTTTAAAAAAATCTAATTTCTAAGCAGAATATACAGTATGGTATCCTTTTCTAAAAAATATTTATTTTATGTATTTTTTGAGACACAGTTTTACGATCTAGCTCCAGCTGCCTGGAGCTCACTATTTAGATGAGGTTAGCCTTGAACTCAAAGAGGCTGAACTCATATCTGCTCACTGCCTACATAAGCCAATAGGCCTGGAAACTTTAATCTTTTTAATTGTGTGTATGCATGTGCCTACATGTGGGGATACACATGTAAGTGGAGGTGCACATGGAGGCCAGAAGAGGGTGGTAGATCCCCTGGAGCTAGGGCTACAAGTGGTTGCGAGCAGAAGTATACCAGTACTGGAAATTGAACTTGGGTCCTCTGGAAAAGCTGCAAATACTTAGCCACTGAGCCTAGATCCTGTCTTCTCTGTGTATGTGTGTGTGCCTGTGTGTGTGTGTGTTTGTGTGTTTGTGTGTGTGTGTGTGTGTGTGTGTGTGTGTGTGTGTGTGTGTGTGTGTATAAGCCCCTCTGAGCACCACAGGTGTCCAGGTCTTCTATGTAGGGCAGTAAGAATGCTCTCCATGGTACTCTTCTTATAAACAGTAGCATCCTAAATGTTTAGGGAAAGATGAAGTAGAAGAGCAGGGTAGCTAATTAAATAAACCTCACTTAGTGCTATCTAAAATGCTATCATTTTAGGAAATAAAATCTTTTCACTTAGATATGGTAATTTCATAAGGACAAATTAAAGGCTATAGATACTATACTCAGGAGGAGCATTCCGTAATGAACAGGAAGGCGGGTGGGAGCACCACCAATTAGCGAAGAGAAGTAGAATGCTAGACAAGGAAGCCTGCGCCAAACAATTAGCGTCCCCGTGACACTTTTACCAGCTGCGCACTGTAAAGCAAGATGCGTTCAGCCCACCCCACACTGACAAGCCAAATTACACGTGCGAAGCCTTACTCAGACAAGCACATTTCTTCTGGTTGGCTATTAGAATCTATGGTGTATTTTCAGCTTGGGCATTACTCTACTACGGGAGAAATAATTTATATAGTACCTCTTTTAGATCCTTAGCCATTAGTGGTCTGTTTATTAAGAAACTACAAAGGTTCTGGGCACTACCTACATAAATAAGATGCTCCAATGTCTAAGAAAACTTGAGCGTGAAGTTGATGGTGGGGCCGCTGTAAACTCACAAAGTCACTGCTGAAGTGTGGGCTTTTATCAACTGTCCAACCCTTTGATGCACATCTCAGAAACAAGGACCTGAAAGCAAACAAGGAACTAGATGTCCAAGGGTAGGGACAGAGGGATGACATCATCTCCACACGTGAGGAAGCTGGAGGTTGCTGGACTTGAAGAGTCTCATTACGGGGATTAACAAATTAACTCAATGGGCAAAAATTTGCTATGTAAGCAGAAGGACCCGAATTAGTTCCCCTAGAATTCACAACTTAAAAAAAGGGCCAAGAAAATCAGCATGCGCCTCTACTCCCAGCACTGGGCAGGCAGAGACAGGAGGCCCCTGGAGCTTGTTGGCTAGCTCAACTGAACTGGTGAGCTCAAGATTCAGTGAGAGAATCTGTCTCTAATAAATATGTGACTGACTGACTGACTGACTGACCCAATATGTTGACCTTTAGGTCCTGTACACATGTTTATGATGTGAGCGCGCGCGCGCGCGCGCGCGCGCGCGCACACACACACACACACACACACACTCGTACACATGAGCACATACATAAAATCTCATTGTGAAATAAAATCAGTGGTTTTCACCAGCATGCACACATCTTCTACAATCTGGACCCGACTCTCGGATTCTAAGCAAGTCATGCTCCATGAGGCTGTTTTCTCAACTCCCTGCTCATTTACAGACACAAGATGGTTATAAGCCAAAGCACCACTGAGCAGCTCTAGCACCCGACTGCTGAGACCTCAGTAGGTACATGAAAGAAACAGGAAGGCTGTACTTCCTCTTTAGGAGATGCAGGACTACACCGGGCAGTTTGGAAACAGGAAGTGCTGTCTCTGGCGTCATGCCATCTTAGTCACAGTTCGACCTCTCAGAACTGGAAGCCTGGCAACCAGGAAGCAGCCCTGTGTTCTAACCACCCAACCAGAACTGGCCACCCTCTAAACACATCTACCTTGACTTGCTCTGTCCAACACGCCCTTACCTGATCTCCATCCCTTGAGATATCCGCCGATAGCAGGGTCCAAAAATAATCTTTGTTCAAGTAGTTCACATTGTAGTTAATATTAAAACGCCTCCAGGAGAAGTTCTGCCCAGAGGCATTTAAAGTTAAGAGACTGTCTACCAGACTATACCTGTGACCTGTGGATTTCCCAGAGGGATGGTCGAGGGGATGGGAAGCTTGGGGGCAGCAGGACCTCCAGTCGGCCTTCTTACAGCCCCAATTTCCATCTTCTCCAGCCCACTGGCTCTGACAGTGGCCCAGACATAGGAAGTAGACACCACCTGCCTTGTGTGCAGAGTTGTTGAAAAAGTAAAGGCAGTCAACCACTTAACACAGGGCTGGCCCATGATCACTGTCCCTAATGCAAGAGCAGTTTTGTTTTGTTTTCTGCAACTGATTCGAAGATTCAGTCCCATGACAAAGAAACACTAAGATCTGTTCTCTTCATCATTCGCAAGATGATATTCCGTCTCACATCGTTCAGACTCCCTTTTATAATCAAATGTTCTTAAAATGAAACCCGTCATTACCCATAATTAATATGTTAGTAACAAGCCCCCATCCCACTAAGCAGAAGCTATCTCCAATTAACAACTGCCCACCAAGGAAAAATCAGTCTTCTCCCACAGAATCTCACTGGGTATACAAACCACACTTAAGGGCAGGCCTCATGCCTAGCAGGAGATGGCCAACACAAAACGAACTCAGTGGCATATTTGGGGGGGTTCTTGTCTCATACTGCTTTGTCTGGCCTTCACCCCCCCCCCTGCAACCTTTCAGGTCTTTTGCTTATATATTATGGTTTCCAGTTTTGTGTTCTTAGGAGATTTCTCTGTGAGAGAATGTGTGTGTCTATACGTGTTTCTTGTGCTTTTTCTTTGGCTCTTTTTTGTTTGTGTGTTTTGTGTTATTCTGGTTTGTTTTTATTTTATTATTTTTTTAGATGACTGTTTTCTAATGAGAGAAAGAAAGGTGTGGATTTGGGCGGCTGGGATGATAGAGAAGAGCTAGAAAGAGTTGGGGGAAGGGAAACCAGGGTCAGGGTATATTTATGAAAATGATTTATTTTTAATTTAAAAAGATGTTAATGAATGCATTTTAAATATTCTTAAAAGACGTAATCGGGTGTCTACCTGTAATCGCAGTACCCGGGAGGCAGAGGCAGGAGGATAGGAGTACTACAAAGCTTCAGGTTAGCCTAGGCTAGATCTCTAGTTCTAGGCCAGCATGGGCTATCGTAAATGCCAGCAGAGGCTACATAGTAAGACCCTCCAAAGAAAAGTAGATGTGGTCAGAGGTGATTAACAGGAGAAACAGTGTGCATAAGAAAGGAGCAAAGCCATTCTGCCAGATCTCAAATACATAGAAATTAAAACAATGGGAAAGGAACATAACTACTAGTACAGTTACACACACACACACACACACACACACACACACACACACACGGAGACAGAGACAGTCAGACAGAGACAGACAGACAGACAGACAGAGACAGAGTGAGGCTATGACCCTAGAGGTATATGTTTGGGAATGTATTCTAAGAAAATAGAAAAACACACACACACACAAAACAAAACAGATTACATCAATAAATTTTACTGTAGTGTTTATTATTCATATGTCCAGGAAAAATATGTAACAATGTGGCAATGCTTGACTCAAATACTGTAAAGCAATATGATAAAATGTTTTACCACCAGCGATAATGAAAACCAATGAGCTGCTAGGTAACCTGGGCAAGGCTTGTACTCACACTTGACCTGCCTTAACCTCCCAGGCACCAGGATGATAGGTATGTGCTTGACAACCAGGCATCAAGATTAATGTGGCTTTTAAAACAATGACCACATCTCTGGGCTGTGGATGTAGTTGAATAGTACAGCATTTGCCTAACCTATGCCAGATCCTGGGCTCAATTTCCAACACCAGAAAATGCATAAAATAAATGTAGCAAAATAAAACTCCTAAAATATCCGCTTAACTTACAATGAAGTTTATTATTATTTATCATAGCGGCTTATAGTGAAGTTATAACATATTACAAAATAAAGTAGATGCGCAGCTTTAACACACAGCCACATTCGAAAAGCCTGATGACCAGCAAGTTAAGCAAATAAAGGGAAAACAGCTGGACATTCACACACACTGAATTTCTCCTGCTGTACAGAGGACATGAGTACAGACAGGGATCTGCGGGTGTCTACATCAGATCCTTCAGCGTCCTTCCTTCCCACACCTCTGGAATTTCTCAAACAACTAAAGAACAGACTATCACAAAGTTCATATCTGCTTTCCAAGAACATAACTTAGGGCTTGGAATGTAGTAAAGTGCTTGCCTAGCACGAAGGAGGCTCTGAGTTTAATCCCAAGCACCACATAAAACTGGGCTTGGTGGTGCACATCACATAGGAACAGGAAGCAGAAGCATGAGAAGTTCAAGGCTATCCTAAGCTACATAGTGAGTTCAAAGCCCTCCTGGGCTAGGTAAGATCCAACAAAATCAAACCAGCAAGCTGAAGAACCAATTCAGTGTCTGAAATAGAAAGTAGAAAGCGGTAAGCACCCTCAGCAGACCTCAAAATTTGCCTTTAAAACACTGAAGTATTAAGGTGCATGTTTAAGTTACTCGAAGGACAGTGGTAAGGTGTGTCTTCAGATGAGGAACTAAGGGTGATGCTTGCCTCTCAAAGGTGGAACACAGGCCCCTTAACAACTGTGGATGACAACTGCCAAGTTAAATGCCAAATACAATTGTCGAAACAATTTATCTCCACTGCCTCATCTTTGTGGCAATCGTTCCCTAGACTGATGGGAGTAATTCAGAGTTATTACATCTGCCCTCTTTTCTCCCTGATGTTCTCTTTCCCTTCTTGTTGACCTTTCTTCTATACCTGCATTCATTCTTCCTTTATTTTTCTTTCTCTCTTTCTTTTTTAACACAAGAGTTCCACTGTGCAGCCCTGGACAGCCTGGAAATCAAGGTCTCAGACTCACAGAGCTCTGTCTGTCAATGCGTCCCCTCAGTGCTGGTACAAACATGCACCGTCATGCCTGGCTTCATCTGTTTTTTAAATAACACACAATATTTTCCAGTGAGAGTCTTTAAAGTTTTAGAGAAGGCTGATTGTTTTCTGAGAAACAGCCCTAAATCACAACACAGTTCTATAGATACACACAAACAATAAAATCTTAACCCTTGAAGAACTATTTGAAGGGCTGGTGAGATAAATCAGTTGGTAAAGTACTTGCCTTATAAGGACTAAGTTCAACCCACAGAACCCACATAACAATGCCAGAGCTAGGCATGGTGGCACATGTCTTTAATCCCTGCACTCAGGAGGCAGAGGCAGGTGGATCTCTGTGACTTGGAGGTGATGGGAAGGTATCCCTGGGAATCACCAGCCATCTATCCTGGCAACTGATAAGTTCCAGGCTAATGAGGGAACTTGTCTCACTCAAGAGACAGATGGTGTTCCTGAGGGTCTGTAACATATGAGAGAGTCTGCTGGCCTCCACATTCATGTTCAAACACACGCACGCACGCACGCACGCACATACATACGTACGTACATTAAAAGGGGGAAATAGCTACTTGCCGGTTGCATGCTGTTATTCATAAGAAATAACATCTCTCCTCTGAACCCTGCCTGCATTAAATATTCATCCACCACCTCCCAACTTTGTGTCTCAAAGCTACTGTGGGACATAAAAAAAGACAGATGGTAAGATTAAATTGTTGCTAGAAAAAATAGAAAGAAAGATACATAGCAAAGCACCTAAGCAAAAAAATCAAATTAGATTTTACTTTATAGGAAATTAAGTCCACCCATCTTACTGAAAGCTTGGCTGACCCGAACAAGAACTTAATTACAGCATATCTGTTAAGCTCAGCACTGCCCATCAAAGCTCTTTAGACCTTTTCATAACACCCCAAACTGTTAACGTGAGTGCTTAGCAACACACTATATCACACAGTCAATACATATAAAGGATCACTCAGCAAAAAAAAGAAGAAACAAACTGCCAAAAAACCACCTAGCTGAAGCTCATAAACAGTACGGTGTGGATAGAGGGCAACCCAAATCACATCCTAGACACTCTGTTTAGACAAAGTCCAAAACAGCCCAGACTATTCTTATAGAAAGCACGTTGGTGGCCTGGGAAGAGGTGAAACACTTATTGGAAAGATGTCCAAGTTTCTACATGTTCAGTATCTTGATGCACCATGGGTCATAAGTAGCTGCACTTATTAAAATTCTGCAAACTACACAGTTAAGATCTAAATGATACTTCACTAAGGAAATGAAAATGAGCCCTTAAAACCCACACTAAGGGCTAAGGATGTAGCTCAGCCATGGAGCTACACACAATAGGCCCTTCATCACCATCAAAATACAACAGAAAATACAAACTGGAGTTTACCCAGAAGTCAACGGGTGGCATTCATAAGCCATACACCTGATTTTTTTTTAATGGAAAATAATGGCCCTGTCTAGTAGGGTCCAAAATTTAAAATAAATCAAAACAAAAACATCAAATGCAGTTATGTAACCAAACGTCTACAGTAGCATTCAGAGACTTCATTTAAAATAGCAATTGGTGTCAGAAAGATGGCTGGCTCGCTGGGTACGGTGTCTGGTCTGCAAACACGAAGAACCAGATTCAGATCCAGAGCACCCACAGTAAAAAGCTGGGCATGCACCTATAATCTATACATTGGGAGGTGGAGATAGGAAGAGCTCAGAGGCTCACTAGCCAGCCAGTCTGGCCAACTGAGAAATACCAGGTTCAATAAGAAACTCTGTTTCAAAAAATAAGGTGGCAAGCAATAAAGGAAAACACTTAAGTCAACCTCAGGTATACACCCCAGACCACACTAACATCATGAATACATATTAGTGATGTATTCAGTTTTTCACAATTGAAATTTCAAAATCAACAGATTATCAAAAGTACAGGAATCTTCTTAACCTACCAATGAGACAAAGACGTCAAACTTCAAAAGGTCATACTAACTTTAAAATGTGTACAGCCATCATGCTTGGCTTTACAAAATTTGTTTGATTTGAAACTTAACATGCCAGATCCACAAATAATTGAATTTCAGGCTTTCTTAACCGCCAAGTGCTGTGGGATGGTCTGTATGTCAAATTGCTCTGATTGGTCAATAAATAAAACACTGATTGGCCAGTGGCTAGGCAGGAAGTAGGTGGGACAAGGGGAGAGGAGAATTCTGGGAAGCAGAAAGCTGAGGCAGAGAGACACTGTCAGCTGCCGCCGTGATCAGCAGCATGTGAAGACACCGGTAAGCCACCAGCCACGTGGCAAGGTATAGATTTATGGAAATGGATTAATTTAAGCTATAAGAACAGTTAGCAAGAAGCCTGCCACGGCCATACAGTTTGAAGCAATATAAGTCTCTGTGTTTACTTGGTTGGGTCTGAGCGGCTGTGGGACTGGCGGGTGACAAAGATTTGTCCTGACTGTGGTCAAGGCAGGAAAACTCGAGCTACAGCTAAGCCTGTTTGGAGAGAAATACTCAGGGCACTGGCAGCCAGGTGGGTTCCAATGTGCCACACACAGGCTCTATACCTAGGCAACAGGAAGCAAATATCAACGCCCACGAAAAGCTCCTGTCTGCTGAGGCTTTTTACCTCTATTTTTTCAGTATTGTTCAAAATTATTACAGCAGTGCTATAATTTTCAGTGTTATAATCAGGGTCAAGTCGCTTTTGTCCACAAAGATAAATGTCTTTTATGTGCCTCACAAAGTGATTAAAAACATCAGTCTCAGAATGATTCAACCGTGTGGACATCTTGAAGGATTACATACTTTAATGACACAAAGCCACATGTAAATTAATTACTGAAGCTTCTGGAACACCCAGCTGTGTCCCAAACAAGGACCCAGAGTACGTCAAGGCTTGTACCCACTGAGTTCTAGAAGATGTTATCAGGATAAGGCTTTCAATTTCTCCAACTCACTGACTGTAACAACCTTCCCATAGCAAATTTAAATAAGATTTTTCTGTTCTCTGTCCTCCTAATGTACATGGAATAAAACACAACTTAACTGCAATGATTGGAAAAAGCATGTTCTAGCTGCTCAACTATTCCACCAAAATTAGACTTCCACAAAACAACTCAATTGTAAATAACTGAAAATTTTTCTGTCTTTGGATAATACCAAACCTACATGTCTGCCATCCTGGAGAGGTTGATAAAACATGTTAGAAGATTACTAAATATTAGAATATCAATGACACAACCTCATTGATCAGTGAGTATAATGGTTGACTATCAACAATCATTTATTCTGAGGTTTTGCTCCAAGGGATTCTTAGATATGATTTTTTTTTCAAGTTTTAAGTTTTATGCTTTCTAGGCACATCATCTAAGGACATGTTTTCTATCACACAGTAAAACTGAATATAGGTAGAAGGCAAAAGGCCTCCACATGTTGTGCTCGGAGACATAACATTTTTTCACCAGCCACTGCATGTCAAACCAATCGAATAGGTTATTATAAATCAAGTATACATCATGGTACAACAACCACTCCAGCGTTTTATCTCAACACTAATCCAAACTCAAAAAACTCACTATATGGAGAGAACTCTGTAGCAAACTAACAACAACAACAACAATAAATGCCCTGATTCAGAATATATGGTGTCAGACGGGCCACTTTTACCCAGTGATACCAGGCAATCTTGATGAGTTGTTCATCTTCCTTTTTATTGCTGTCCATTTCTTATTTCTGTTCAACACTCATGAAGCCTCTTTAATATTTCTGCAAGCTTAAACTGGTGCATTTTACAGCATTTCCATGATATGGCAAGACATTATTGCCTTCACTTAATGGCTGAGGAGACAGAAAGGTTAA
This sequence comes from Peromyscus maniculatus bairdii, assembly GCF_049852395.1. Classification (NCBI taxonomy): domain Eukaryota; kingdom Metazoa; phylum Chordata; class Mammalia; order Rodentia; family Cricetidae; genus Peromyscus; species Peromyscus maniculatus. The sequence continues at coordinate 9,772,646 of NC_134868.1, read as the reverse complement.
TGCCCTACTCAAATCTATTCTTGAAGCTAATGGTAATTCGGGACTTGAGCTGTAAATGATCACATGATAATTAGCCAGGGTCTAGTGGCCCATGGAGTTTCCTAGCAGAGAACCACTCTAAGGGCTTATTATTATTTTCTGAGTTGTGCGACTGTCGTTTAAACACGCAGCATTATACACTTAAGTGATTATGTCCTGAGAGGCCAGTAAGAACACTTAACGAGACTGCTCAGGGGATGCTCTTGTTCACCTGCAAGCTAAGTCTCCTACTGAACTTCCACTCTTGTGGTACTTGAACAACTTCTAAACATACAGCCGCTGTGAAGGAAGAAAGGTCAACCTACTGAGATGACCAAAGGGCACTAATGGGAGAGCAGACCTGCAAAGGGACATGTCAGTAAGCATAAAATATAACCAAGGGATGGGAGACACAGCTCCACTGTAGAGTGCTGGCCTAAGAGGCTCATGAGGTTAAGGGTTTACTCCCCAGCACAGTGGTGGGGGGCAGGCCAGTCCATAATCAAATATATGGTTGTGATCTCTTTTAGAAGAAAGTATTTTTTTAATAGTGTAGATGTCCACATTATTAAATATCCACAAGGGATTTCAAAAGAACTCAAAATTCCTGGGCCCCCTGGTTGAGAATCGCTACCTTAGTGATCTACCCTTAGTGATCTACCATAGCTAGTAGAGTTAACTATCGACATCCATTCGTGCCCAGGGAAGAAAAGCACAACCACCAGTGTACTAAATAAACAGGCTATGTGGACAGCAACTGCTTGTTAAGGTTTTCCGAGTACACCTATGGAAGGTGGGGGCGCTGGGTTTCATGGTGCAGAGTCAATACCCACATCGTGTGAAACACGGTTCTAGAACAGACTGAGAGTTCAGTAGGACCACCCCCACCTCTTCATCTCAAACAAAAATCTTTCTTCCCTGGGAGTCCATATTCCCCACATGATGCTTTGATTACAAATTCTATCACATAACTAACTAGATTCGGTAATCACACTCATTATTCCACAGTCCATACACACATAACATTCCATAGAAATACCTATGGCCCTACTGAACATATAAGATTATTAAGGCTCATGTATTAATCTTTTAATTTTGACTAACCTGATCTACTTCCCAAGAGTTCAACCAACCCTAATGAAACGGTTTCTAAAGCTACAAAGCCAAGAAACAGAATGGGAAGTCAAGGTCCAGCCATCACTCTGAGGTTGTCTGCACGGCTCCCCATCTCAAGCAGGCCCATCTGCATGTCTGTTCACTGAAGGAAAAACCTACTTTTGGGATGACTACTGAGTACTTACGCTTCCCAGGTAGTCTCACTGTCGCATACTGGGCATTTCCATATTAGAAATGTACCCAGAAGAATGCAATCTGGAAGGCCAGAGAGACAGATCAGAGGAATCCTTCCCACCAAGCCTGGGACCCACACTGTGAAAGGGGGAAACTGACTCTCAAAATTATCCTCTGGTCACATGTGCACTGTGGCACGCACACTCACACGTGTACACATATACGCAGTAGATAAATAATGCAGTCTGGGATAAAAAAGGAAACAGAAAATGTAGCATGAATTTTAATTGGTCCTAATAATAAAAAACTGGAGTCAGAGATTGGGGTAAATGGTGAAGGATCAAAGACGCAAAGGAACTAACCACAGTCACCTCTTACCTCCATGATGACTCAGACCGAAAGAGGGCTGAGCTTCTGTCTCCTCCCGCCTTATATTCATTCCTCTCTCCACCCAGCCATATCACTTCCTGTCTCCACCTCCCTAGTGCTGGGATTAAAGGCATGAGATCCCAAGTGCTGGGATTAAAGGTGTGTGTCTCCACTGCCTGGTCTCTATAATTAAATAACTAGTGGTTAGCTCTGCACGCTGATCTCCAGGCAAGCTTTATTTGTCAGAACACAAGCAAAATATCACCACACACACACACACACACCTTTTTGTCTAAAATAAAACAAGGTTATAACTAATATAAGAAAAACGGGGAAATGTGATATTCATTTGTGTGTGTATACATATATAAATACTCAAGTAACAATGTGTTCATCCAGTTAGTAACAAACTCAGTCATGAACCTACTATTTAGCAAACTTTTCCCTCCCATGCCCCATGTAAACCCACACTCCACAGCAAGACTTTTTACATGACAATCTAGAACTCAAAAGTTTCACAGAACATGGAAACTTTCTAGCACCTATTTCCTATTCCACTCTTGAGCGACAGCCTTTAGACATGACTAGAACTTCCTAATCTCTTATGATGACTTACTGAAATTATCCCACTAACTGGGCACCGTCCCCACCCAAAATAACAGCAGAGCTTCACGACACGCCGATGTCAACCCCCACGGGTACTTCCTCCTCCCTACACCTAGCTTCCTCGAAGCTCACATCCTCTCAATCTCCTTAGTGAGACTAGCCAATGGCATGAGTCACTGCTGCTCATTCGCCAACGGCCTTGTAAAAACCTGAACCCCAATTCTCCTCCACAGCACAGCTTCTGACAGGCTTTGAAGATCTTCAGATCCAGACAGTGAAAACACAAACAACGGCTCTGAAGCGGGGAACCGCAGCTCACACACCCATCTTCTCCCCCACGCCTCTCAATCACCTACCCATGTGTTCTCCCCCTGGATTTCACTAATACGGACGGATGACAGAAATGTGGGACACGGCGAGTCACTCGGCCCAGCTCAGGTGACTTAAACCTGTCAACGTGCAAACCGCTAAAGATGAATAGTGGTGGGATCAGGCCACAGTGCGGGTGGCTTCCACTGCAGCATTTTAAAGCCGTAGCTCTCTGCTCATCATCTCTATATGGAGATGGCTGAGTGTGACTGAAGAAAGTCACACAACCATTCTAGCTGGTTGTTCTGACTACAAATCTCAAGCGAGCTCTCAACAGGATAGTTCTACATACTGTGTGCTTCGTGAGCAAATTCACCTTTGTCCTTTCCAAGATGAGGACTTGGCATTGCTGGTCTCTTCTTCAATCTCCAGTATCTCTTTTCCCCGTCTTCATCTAGGCAGGTAACTTACCACCACCCCCATCTTTACAAATACAGGCAGGCTGACGGACATCTAACCTATCCGCCACTAGCCTACTTAAACCCATAAACATGTGTGCATTTCCTCTGGTTCAACAGTGGAACAACTTTTCTTGTTCCCACCCCAGGTACATCCCTCTACTTTGTTTCAGATCTTAACCTTTATCAATTTTGTAAAACCTTCCCAAGTATCCCCTTCTCTCATTCTCTCTCCTGTTTTCACCAAGCTCTGCTTCTCTATGAGTCATTCTGACTGCTGTAGAACCTTGCTTTAAGATACTAGCACTAAGAAACAATCCCCCCCATTACCCTCCTCACCCCCTTCAGCCAGCACATTTCTCTCGGATTTCAGAGCAAAAGGCTTTGGATGAGCAGCCTGTGATCTCTGCCGTCTCCAGTCCACTCCAATCAAGTTCTCATTCTCACCACCACATCCAAATCTTCAGGGCAGTATCGACTAGTGTGGCCCTCTGATTCACCATCCACTCTGGAACTTCTCAGTACAGTAGCACTAATCAGACAAGACACCAGATAATCAGGACAAAGCGAGACTGTGCGAGGTAAACCGCTGAGTAATAACACCCACCCTCATGGCGCTGCCCCAGCCAACGTCAATCACTCTCCACTCTTGGCTTGTCGCAAACTACCAGCATCTTTCCTCCGAGTACTCCCTTCTCTAAAACTAGCTTCCTGCTATCTAACTGGCTACTCATCTGCTCATCCAGACTGCAGAAACGACCCCTGGCCTTTCATTCTCTTTTTCCTTCCATTCCCTACGCTACCAGCTCAAAGTGATGGCACCTAGTTCAGTGACCTCCACAGCGCACCTAAGTGCCAAGTTCGTGAAACCTGATCCTTTCTCACCACAGAACCAAACCTGCTCAACATCACTTTAGAAGGACACTTCAACAGTCAAACGGAGCATTACCAAAAAAGAACTACTAATTCCCCAGTCCCCGCTATCTCCAAACTGTGCCCCCATCCCATGTCTTCACCATCTGAAACAATACACGACTGTCTGCTACACTAAACCTTTATCACCCTCGAGGCAAACACCAATTTCATTGGCCCCACCTCCAAACATCTCCCAAATCTAATAACCACGATTCACCACTTCATGGCAAACACCCACCCTCTCAGTTGACCTACCCCGACAGGTATCTAAATGACCTCGGGAGTGGGAGACGGCACCTGCTCTTCCAAAGGACTCCGGTTTGATTCCCAGAACCAATATGGTAGACTACAACTGTTCACAACCTAGGCCCAGGGGATCCACTATTCTCTTCGGGACTCTTTGGGCACCAGGCATGCATGCAGTGCACAGACAGACATACAGGCAAATACCTAAACACATAAATAAAACTTTTAAAAATGAAATAAAGGACCTCCCAACTTTCACTATTATACCTACAATCCATCTTCCACTCAGCAACTGGAAGAAGGAAGTAATGTCTAAAACCTGCATATAGAATAAAACCCCACCTCCTCACTAACATAAATTCCTACTTCATCTGATCTATTTACCTTCCCAATGTCATCTCTCCATTCTTTCCATAATAAAGAAGAGACCACTCTCCTCAAATGATAATCACCTTATGCTAGGCACAGTGGTGCATGCCTTGAATCCCATCATGGGGAGGCAGAGGCCAGCCTCGTCTACAGAGTGAGTTGCAGGAGAGCCAATGGCCATGTATAGAGACTCTGACTCAAAAAACCAAAGACAAACAAAACAAAACATAAAAGCCAATAAACCTTTTACTTTTTGACCTTAAGTATGCCCAGCTTCCTGCCATCACTATACATGATGTTCCTTCTGCTGGGGATATTCTCTGCTTCATCTCTCTGTCCCTCCTTACTTCTCTTCATTCAGCTTTCTGCTCAAGTGAGTCCTCCCCAGAGCACAGTAATAATTCAAAATTATCCTGTTTACCTGAGGGCTTATTGTTTGCCTTGCCCCCGCCCCCAACAACAACATAAAGGTTTTCCAGACAGAGACCTTGTCTCCTTGTTTGACATTGGATCGTCAATGGACAGAACCCTGCCTGGCACATACTAAACCCTCCATAAATATTTAACAGATGATCGATCGAAAACTGGAATCCGTCAAGATCACTATTGGCAGTGAGGAAAAGAACATGCAAACTGAACAGCTCGGAAGTGAGAAAGGAGAAGGTACAAGCCACGTGTGGGAAACAGCGGTGGTTACCCACTCTGGTCCAACTGGTCACCTGTCCAGTCCACAGCCAGATGCTTCAAACCTCTGGTCTTCCAGTTCAGTGCTATTTACCAAACAAACAAACAACAAAAATCCTGTCCAAGACTGCCAAGTTAAGCAAACTCCAAGCCAGTGTTTACAGTCTGGCCTGCCATGAACCCAGCTGTCCTGTACATGAGTGTGCTCCCCGAAGCCACAGTGTGGGCCCCAAAGCCTCACATGCCAAGTCCCAGATCTTGGGCTTGCTCTCTAGCCCCGTGTAGGAACAGACACTCCAAAATCCCAAACATACTTGACTTTGGTCACGCCAATCACCTCTCCCTTAGCCAAATTTCTTTATGGATAAGCTAGGATATAGACGCTATAGGATTATCAGTATCCCCTCCTCCACGACAATCATCCCCACTACCATTTGTGTTTAGTACCAGGAACTGAGTTTAAAGCTCTCACATCCACATACCAGTAGCTCTTCGTGTGGTAGCTCTTCGTGTAACAGACACTGCTGTCTGCCTCTTCCACTTCTACCTCTGCCATCACTTCTACCGTTACCACCACCTCCATCTACTACTCCATTTCACCTCCTCAACCCCCACTCCATTTCTACCATTACTGCCAGAAGCACCACCAGGAGCAGCATCACCACCCGCACCAGCACCCTCATCACCATCACCACCACAATCTTCTCCACCATCACCAACACCATCTCCTCTATCATCACCAACAACATCACTACAATTTTCTCTTCCATCACCACCATCACTACCACCACAACCTTCTCCACCATCACCCTCATCACCAACACCACCTCCTTCACCATCACCATTACCACTCCTCCATGAGCACCAACACCACGTGCTCCACCACCATCATCACCACCACCACCACCACCATCATCATCATCACCAACACCACCTCCTCTACTGGCACCATTATCAGTATCCCCTCCTTCACCACGACAACCATCCCCACTGCCATTTGTGTTTATTATCAAGAATGGATTTTAAAGCTCTCAAAAGTGCTCATTTTGAATTTGTTCCATTTCTAAAGAAATGAGATATTCCTGTCCCAAACAATTCCGGCTGACGCAACATATAACTTCCATGAATTACTTAAAACTCACCCACTTAAAACTATCAAATCCCCCTCCAATGACAGCACTCCAATACAAATGGAGCTAAAAGATGAATGTTCATAAAATCACTGTGTGAGTGAGCACTTGTTTACATAGCACTATTTATTAATACTTTTGTTTTTCACACTTTATTATTACCTTTGGTTTTCACACTTACATCAAGTGAAAAACACCTACTTTTAGCAAGCCAAAACATACCCCAAAGCTGAAAAGTCAAAATGTATGGAACAAAACTACAAATCTAGTAAAAAAAATAAACAGTGAAAAAGTTGAAATGTTTTAGAGTCTCCAAAAATGCTAACACCTAGCTTAAGTAACCTTGGGATATGGGAAATTTTCTTTTCTATTATAAAAGTCTCGATCTTTTCTTTTCTCTCTGGTGGTACAGGGATCTAAGCCAGGGCCTTGCACAGTCTAGGCATGTGCTCTACAATGGAACTATATATCCCCAGTCAATATTCTTTAATTTATAAAAGTCTCTTTATAAAGATGGGGAAGATGATGCATTAGGTAAAGTATTTGCTGTACAAACACAAGGACCTGGGTTTGATCTCTAACATCCAGACCGAAGAGAAAAAGGGAGGGAGGGAGGAAGGGAGGGAGGGAGGGAGGGAGGGAGGGAGGGAGGGAGGGAGGGAGGGAGGGAGGGAGGGAGGCAAAAAAGAAAGACAAACGGAAAGGACAAGCCCGCCTAATGTGGGGTCGGCACCACACATGCATAATTCCAGCACTGGAGAAGCAATGACAGAATGATCTCCGGGGCTTGCTGGCCACTAGTCAAAGCAGTGAGCTCCAGGTTCAAGGAGAGATTGTATCGGCAGCTAAGAGTTCTTGGTGGGCAAGCATGAGGACTGGAGTTCAGATCCCAACACCCACGTATAAACCAGGCATGGCCCTATATCCCTATAATATCAGCACGGAGAGGGGTGGGGAAGAGGATTGCTGGATCCCAGTCTAAGCAAAACATGCAAGTTCCAGGTTCAGAGAGAGACCGTGCCTCAAAAGAATAAGGCAGAGAGTGATGCAGGAAGCTATCCAATGCCTGCCTCTGGTCTCTGCGAGTATACACACTCGTACGCATCTATCACACATATGCAACACACACACAGTAACGTGAAGAGCAAAAAAGACACCAGTACTGACCACTGGCACACACTAATGTGTATGCATACAAATAAAATAAAATCTCTTTATAAGTTGGATGGTGTTGAACAAATTATTTAAGCACTCTGAGCCTATCTTTTTAATTGCAATCGGTACATACCTCAGATAACACTACAAACATTTAGTGAGATAAATACACACACATATAATGCATAGTCTATGGTTGGAGATATACCTGATTAAAAATGCTGCTTTAATAATGTTCACATACACAATCATATGTTTTTATTTTATGCATCTATGGTTTTTGTATTTTTTGAGACAGGGTTCTTACTATGTTGCCCTCTGTTGGAGTCACACCGGTCCTCGCACCCACAGATCACCAGGGAAACCAGCAATGTTAAACACACAAGGGCCTCTCCTCAGTGGAAGAGATAAAATACCTGTTTTCCTGCCCAGAAGGCTGGGATTGGATATTGTTTAGGATCCGGTGATCCTTTTGCTATCTGTGGAGGCAGACCTTGCCCAAATCTCCCAGAATGCTCATCCCAGACTCTCCCTCCCTAGACAGTTATCTTTAGCTCCCAGTTGAACCCACTCTTGGGGAGATGTCACAGGTATTTTACATACTGCTGACCTCTATGCTAACTTCATCAGAAACCACAGCAGATTAGCCTTTTAGCTGCAGAACCCACCCTCATGGTCACATGTCCTTTGTAAAGGAGTGTCTAAGTAGTCATATCGTAAGCTTTTTAGTATACCTGGAATGGGAATGGATGCTGCTAGAAACTTTTCCCCAAATTATACTGTGTTTTAAATATGCCGACGAAGTCGATCTGAACCAGGTTTTCATTCTCATCTCTTCATGGATCACTGCCTGCATCGATGCCTGCAGGGTCCCTCTGCTATCCTCGAACTCATGGCCCTCCCACTTCAGCCTCCCTCATGCAGAGGGAGGTTCTCACTTCCTCCACAGGGGTCACATGTCCGACATCCTGTCTATCAGATATTTACATTACAATTCATAACACTAGCAAAATTCCAGTTATGAAGTAGCAACAAAATAATTTTATGGTTGGGGGTCACCTCAACCTGAGGAGCTGTATTAAGGGGTCGCAGCATCAGGAAGGTTTATAACAGCTGAGCTACTACTATCACAGGCATGTGTCATATGTTAGTATCACAGGCATGTGTCATGTTAGTATCACAGGCATGTGTCATATGTTAGTATCACAGGCATGCGCCACAATGCTGGGCTGGCTATGGCTTCTTACAGTAGTGAGAAAGAAGGAAAATGTACATGGATCTTCTGAAAGCATGCAAAAGTTCAGGCATATTCTTTTTCCCCTCCCCTGAGGAAAAGCTTAGAGGCGTCTGTGACTGGAGACATTTAAAAGCCCTTTTAACAGCAGGCTGCAGCTTTGTTTTCTTTATTCCCTAGATTTATAACATTTATAAAGTCTGCTAAGAAGCAAATTCAGACATGCGGTAGCACATTTTAGCCAGTTAGGAAGAAGGCAGAAAAGACAATATGCTATTTGTACAAAGAGGCCGAACTAGAGCGAGGTCATGGGGAAATACAGGTTTTCCTTTCACCTTCCCTTGAGAACCCAAATGACTGTAAATTCATCTAGCTCAAATTATTCATCAACTTTGAAATATATGAAACAAAACAGTCAAACTCAAAGTTTAAAAATACCTAACAAAAAACCAACAGTACTACCAAGGGGTGAAAAAAATCAAAATCAAGGAAACTTGAAATAGCCTTATTGCTTATATAATACAGAGAGATTCTTCCTTCTTTGGAGTGAAATCCTCAAATTACTCATTCCCTCACTGTGACTCAAAGTTAGCAGCCTTCACCTCAAATAGCTATCATGGTGTTTTAAATGTATGCAACAGGAGACCGCTGGGAAAAGGAACTCCTACTAGAAGACAGGAGAAACAGGACAAAGGTCCTCTTCTGTCACCAGCTGACCGAGAGACAGCTGGTCCCAAGTACCCTAAAGCGCCGAGAGTCTCGACAAAACACATGACCCCAGAGACACTTGTCACACTGTCACTCAGCTTTGCTTCCAAATCAGAGGCTTAGAAAAAGGAGTTCGTCTTGCAAAAGATTTGATTCTAGGTCTGATGTGAAAATCAAGCAACAACAGCAAAAATTTGCATTCTATAGTGTTCTGTTCTCACCACCCATTCTAGAAAAAAACAGTACACAAGGCAGCCAGCCTGGTGTCACCAGGTAACCACTTAAGACTTCAACATAACCGTCCCGAGGTCACCAGTCACCTCTGGCGCACTGCCCCTTTCCTCAGAATGGTCTGGACTGGATAAGAAACTTTAAACAACATACAGACAGACAGAGATAATCAAAGCAGAGTAAAGAGAAGTTTGACACTCACTCATCTATACAGCCTTACCCTAGAGTCCACTAAAAACTACTAGCTCCAGAAAGTCCCAAATGTCTTTTCACAACATGGGCTTTCCAGTGGACTACAAAATACGGATTTTATTAAACCAGGGTACCCCTAAGCTAAAGAAACCCCCTCCCTCTCTAAAGGAAAGCTATAGAACTAAGAAGGCCGCCCAACGCAACTTTGAGAATGTACTTCTGTAAGGGCTCTGCAATGCCCACAAGGCAAATCATCACGGCAAGGAGTTCCTCTCAAAGGCTGTGACTAATATATTAAATCGGGAGTGTGACAGTTATTAAAAGAAACCTGAGAGGTGTTCTCACTTCTCACAGGCAATGTTCCCACAGTAAAAACTGCTACAAACTACAGGAAGGACAGAAGTTACTGTTTAGACTCTCAGGCCTGCACATCTTCAGCAATCTCCCTCCACATGGCCATTCCGTGTCACAGAAACCTGTAACCCATCTGCTAGATAGGTATCACGCATAAGGACCCTCATGCACATCAACAAATAAAAAGCATAACAAAGGAAAACCAAGGTACTTTCTTATTGAAGACAATGTCTCCGGAACCCACAAATAGTTTAAATATACAGAAAAGCCCAGAAGGAGGTGACGTATTGCAACCTACTCTCATTTCCTGACATAATGCCAACACATTCCTCCACACTAAAACACATGTTCATTCAAGGTTCTGAAGAGGGCAGAGTGGGTAAAGTGGTTGCTATGCAAACATAAAGACTTGAGTTCAAATCCCCAGAACCCACACAAAGCCGGGTACAGTAGGATGTATCCTAATAATACCAAAGTTCCTACAGCAAGACAGGAGACTCCCTGGAAGCCTGCTGGTCAGCTAACCTGGCGCAGTGTTGAACAACAAAGAGACCCTGCCTCTAACAAGGTGGAAGGCAAGAAATGACGCGCAAGGTTGTCCTCTGATCTCTGCATGTGTACCATAGCATGCATGCTCCACCACAGATTTAAACAAACAAAAAACTGGATGGATCATTAAGCATATGATCCGATCACCCTTAGTCACAACTCCAAAACGCATGGTAGATTTTCAAACATTTTACCTCGTAAGTGAAAGGTCCAAGCCAAGTCTATACAGTCTATAAAGAGAATAGTTCAAAGGATCGCCAGGAGCATCAGCTTCCTGCAGCTAACATTTTACACTTAGCAGGCATCAGGCCAGGACAGCGGTTCTTCAGTCTCTGTTCAATACGAGGGAGAACATTTCCGCCCGTCAGGGGCAGGAAATATGGAGCCCCTATCTGATCTGTCCCAGTAGAACTGAGAAGCTGATTCTTCAGAGTTTGGTCCTAGGGGCTGCTGAGATGGCTCAGCAGCAGAGAACGCTTGCTTATTCTTCCAGAAAACCAAAGCTTGGTTCTCCACATGCATGCTGAGAAGATGACAAGCAAGTCCAGCTCCAGGGGTCATGAGCGGTTGAACACACACACACACACACACACACACACACACACACACACACACACACACACACACATGGCATACACTCACACAAACCCAGGCATATAAACTAAAAGCTTTAAAAACAGTTCTCTTTGTTGTCCTTAAAACACAGTATCCCTACTGAAGGGACTAAATAAATACAAACATTTAAATGTTGATGGGGGGAGTCCGGCCTGTGGGATTCTTGCATGCAAATATTAACATGTCCATTCACTGCAGAAATCCATAAAAGGGGAGCGTCATGCACACCCATTACCCTATGACACAGCACACAAAAGAAAAGCCATTCTGTTGAGTTGGAAAAAAAAGTTGCCAAACAAATACAAAATAAACACACCCAAATTTAAATTCTATGCATGCCTGTCGTGCGCTCATGTACTTGAATCAATGCATGGCTCAAGGGATCTGTCTCAAAAAGAGAACAGCAGCTGACCTTCTCAGGAAGGAGAAGATGGTTATGTGAGGAATATTCACAGAAAAGAGCCTGTCCTCGTCACTGTCCTATCGCTGTGAAGAGGCACCAGGACCAGAGTAACTTATAAAAGAAAGCATTTAATTGGGGCTTGCTTACAGTTTCAGAGGTTTAGTCCATTACCACTGGGGATGACATGAAGGCAGACATGGAGCTGGAGCAGTAGCTAAGACCCACATCCTCATCCTCAGGCCAAGAGAGAGCCACTGGGTCTGGCTTGAGCCTTTGAAACCTCCAAGCCCCACCCCCAGTGACACACTTCCTCCAACAAGACCACACCTCTTAATCCTTCTAATCCTTTCAAAGAGTTCCACTCCCTGGAGACTAAGCAGTCAAATATATGAGCCTGTAGGGACCGTTCTTATTCAAATCGGGGCTGTTTTAAGAAGAAACTTCCACTTTTTTTCAGCCACATCCTTCCACGGCACTTAAAACATTTATACATTTATTTTACGTACATAAAGCATTTGTTCTCTATGGAAAATAAGATGCCACATCAAATTTTGGCTAAATTCCGGATTTACTGAAAGAGGATACCCAATAAGGAACGAATGAATGTTGGCAGTCAAAAACATCCTTTGTAGACTTTATCCTTCAAAGGAATAAAGAAAAACTGTGGGCTGCATGAAGCAGGAGCCATAAAGACTGTGACAGTGTTGTCACAGAGAGGGAGCATTACTCAGAGAGATAAAAGATGTGTCTCAGATCCGAGAAGATATATAAAAGGGACTGAAACACCATTAAGAAGATGTAGTCATCCCCAATATCCCTCAGAAAATAAAATTTCAACAATGAATCTTATTACTGATGGCACGAACTGTATGCTGTGTGGGAATGTGTTTTTTAGATTAGAAAAACAGCACACATAAAGAGCTAAGCGGCGTGAAGCGTCTGCTCTTACCTGTACATTTTCTTCTGTGACCTGAATTTCTGCGGTGTAAACATAATCAATTAACATCCTCAGGGTCCAGCCGTCGACCTCTTTGATTCGAACTCTCTTTGCTCGGCTCTCGCTCATCTCACCTAAAACACCAAGGAATGAGGTGAAGTTATCTCGGGACGCTGCTCTGACCAATACCAACACCAAGAGAGACTGATCCATCTTCCTGCCACTCACTCGATTAGGCAGGCAACAGGATTGGCCACTGCTGCAGGCCTCAGCCATTCCACTGAAAGGTGTCCAGAGCCAACCATAAACTACCTCAGCTTGGCGTCTGAACCTGAAGATAACCTTACAAGAACGAAGGTGCCCTGCACCCAGCTGCATGAACTGCACCCAACACTGGCCACGCACGCTGCTGAGCAGCATGCCCTGATGGATTCCTTTCTGTGGTGTTGTGTTGTGTTGTTTTGTCGGGTTGCGTTTGGGGACAGGGTTTCTCTGTGTAGCCATGGCTGTCCTAGAACTCACTCTG
>NC_134868.1:9699348-9756848 GCF_049852395.1 Peromyscus maniculatus bairdii | reverse complement strand
TCCCAGATCCACCCTGACCTCCCTACTTCCTGTCCTCTTTTCTTCTTTTCTTTGTTTTTTAACGTCATAACCCATGGACTCCACTTTATGCTGCCCATATACTTCTGGGTGCACACGAGGGCGCGCCCGTAAGGAAAACTGACTCTCCCTCCTCGGAATTCAGGCACGGCCCAGGGCTTCTCAGTGAGGGCTGAGGGCCCAGGAACCACTTCCCACCGTCTCAGAATGCTGACTGCCTTCGCCTGGTACAGATCTAGTGCAAGCGAGTACAGCGGCCGTGAGTTCCTGGGTGCACTGGTCCCGTTACACCCAGAAGACGCTGCTTTGTTCTGGTCCTCCGGACCTCTGGTTCTTACAGTCTACGCTTTGTTTTCTACACAGGTTAGGGGCGAGCACTTCACCGACAGTCTCTCCACTGCCCCTTCCAATCAGATTTTAGATAAACGCCTCCAGCAGTGAGCCTTGCTTCGTCTGCGGTGCCCCCGGGATTTGCAAAGCCCTACAGCGCTTGTGGCAATGTAAGTGTAAAGCCATGTACCTAGTTCCCAGATTTCAGCATGAGTTAGCTTAGATAAAAGCCTCAGACAAAACCAAATCTCTTAATTTATGTATACGACTAAAAAAAAAAAAATATATTTCTATGCCAGGCAGTTTTTACTATTATGTTTCTATAGAGGCTAAAATCACATTTTTCCCTGACATGTCATTTTTTAAAGATTATCTCCCCAGAAAATTCATCTGCTTCCAACAAAGTCAACCTCCATTATATACTGCTTTAAAAATGTCTTAATCTTTTTTTTTCAATCTTAATTTACAAAAAAAAAAAAGTATCAAAAATGAAAAGCTTGCCACCAAATGCATTAATAGATTAAAAATTCCAATCATCAAAGCACAGGGAAGGAGGAGAGGCAGGAAAGCGATTCACATCCGATCCTAGGTGTTCCACAGTATCTGTTACTGCCCTTTGCTACATTTATAGAGCATATGTTTAAACAGTGTAACTTTCTGAGATTTATGTTTGCTAAGGGATTTTATAAGCTATTACAGGCTGCCAAGATGGTTCAGTGGGTAAGATGCTTGCTGGTGACCTGAGCTGGATACCTAGAATGTACATGGAAGAAGAAGAGAACTGATTCCACACACATAGCATAGCACACATGGGTGCATACTAACACACTCACAGGCAGGTGCACTTCCTGCTCTTACAGAGACCTGGGCTCAGTTCCTAGCTCCGACATGGTAGCTCACAGCCAGCTGTAACGCCAGTTCCAGAGAATCCAACACCCTCTCCTGGGCCTCCATGGGCACCAGGCATGCATGTGATGCATATACCAATATGCAGGCAAGCACTTACACATAAAATAAGTCAATCTTCAGGAGCGGGGCGGGGGGGGGGGGGGAGGTGTCTATCTAATGATACTACAGAGCGCTTCCTCTATCACTTATAACTTTGCACACTCTCAATGGACCAAACTATATAAGATTATATAGCTTGGGAACTGTATTAAAATCCCCACACAGATGACTGTGCTAACCCCCTGAATGACAGTCACCTTGCCCTGCTTCCCCACCAATCCATCTGTCACTGAAGCCGGCAGGATGAACTCACCTTGGTTAGACCTACAGTTCACCCTCCCACCTCTTTACCTTCTCATCACCACATCACAGGGGCACTGTCATCTTTGGGAGATCTCTGTAGCACCTCCCACTTTTTTTTTTCCCCAATTGTACGTATGGGTCTGTGTAGGCGCTTGCACATAAGTACAGGTGTCCTAGGAGTCTTAGAGGATTTTTAGATTCCCTAGAGCTGGAGTTACAGACAGTCGTGTGTTACCCAACACAGATACTGGGGACTAAACTCAACAACTATCCAATGCTTCTTATCCTTTCTCTGGTGCTAACTTGACACAGAGGACCACTATGTTCAAAACTGGTCCATTGCTCCTTGACCAAGGGTGCAAACCCTTCCATAGCCAGCCTCTAATTCACTACCTAACCTCACACACTCTCTCTCACTTCCAGACATAAGATATGCTAGTAGGGAACTATTTATAGTTTTCCACACTGACCAAATAATACCTTGATACCTGAGCTGAACTTTGTCCAACTGGGCTCCAAACCCCTATTCTGGGCTCTGCACCCCTATTTGCACACATTCTTCAGGTTTTCAGTGGCACCTCTCCAAGATGCATCACCTGCTGGCAGCCCACAGCTAGGTTGGGCTCTCACCCTAGAGAGAGTTGGGTACCTCATGCATGCCCACTCTGCCATCAACAACTCTGTCCCTGGTTCTCTTGGGCTTCCTAAGGGCACAGATGAAGGCCCTCTTAGTCCTACCCTCCACAACGCCTGATAAAAATCCAACACCGTTGCATGAATTAAATGACAAAAAAATAACTAAATGACAAAAAAAAAAAAGCATGCCAACTAAAAACAAAGCATATTTACACAGCATAAAAAGGTTTATGTTTATCTTGGTCATGAGTTCTGCGAAGGACTTCAGTCAACCAGCACTTACTAAGCACCCACTCTACACGGCAAGCTGGATTAAGTAAATCCATCAGCAAGTAACTCACCTTTTTGACTTTTTAAAAAATGGTGTCATCCAAGTTGTCAAACTAAATATGTTTCCATCCAGAACCTTCAACCAGTACTCTCTTGGCCCTGCACTAATAGGTAGCTTCATTTATCTGTTCTGGATGAGGTAAATTCAAAGTGAATGGAGGGCTGGAGAGAGGTTAGGAGCCTACACACACTGGCTTTGCAAAGGACTTGGAATACCGCTCCCAACATCCATGATGGTAACTGTCTATAACTTCAGTTCCAGGGGATCCAATGCCCCCATTCTGGCCTCCATGGGCACTGGACTCATGTGCATAAGCCCACACATAAATACATATAACTAAAAACAAAAATGAAGCTTACGAGTGTGAAACCACCTTTCCTGATACGTGCAGCTACCACCCTGCGTCAAAGCAGCCTCTCTTTAAAACAAATGGAGACCATCACAGAAAACCCCAACTAGACACAATGCGGAGATCAACGGATCACGAGGAGCCAGGCCCCAACAGATGCATCTACACCATAGCTCCTCCATCTACGGTTCAGAGAGCATAGCGGAAGAGCCAGAATACCCAGAAGTCTGCTGTGAAAAAGTCTCCCCCAGGAATGGCTGCAGGAACAAGGTCAGGACAATAGCAACACCAACGGGCAGGTTAACACGGAAGTGAGAAATTTCTGTGGGACCCCAGACAAGAACAAAAGATGAGTGACTGCTGAGAGAAGGAGAGTTAGCCTCTCCCGGGGATGAGGCCCCTTACTGGTTGGTCAATGCAGAGTGGCCAGCCCTGAAACATGAGGAGAGTTCGAAACAAAGTACCTGGGAGGGGGTGGACGGAGGAAACGGGGGGGGGGGGATGATATAACTCTATTTCAATTAAAAATATATTTTAAAAAAATAAATGAAAATACAAAAAGAAAAAGGTGAATAGGTTTAAGATAAACTCTATAATCCACTACAGAAAAAGAAGTCCATTATTCTAATTTCAATTTATTTATAATTAAGGAGCACTTGAAAAACAAAAACGTAACACTGAAGCTGACTATTCTGGCACCCTAAAAAAAAAAAAAAAAATCAATGACAAAAAAGAAATTAAGAGCAAGCTGAAAAATGACATTTAATTGAGGAGTTCCATCCCTCTTCAAGTTCTGCTTGACAATAATCATCACTGACTTCAAATCACCCTTAATTTGGGCTACAATGACGCTGCCAGCAATGTCGGCCTGGCAAGGTGACTCCAGAGGCCACACCAGTCACTCACTGCAGCGGTCATGGAACAACACTTTGCCCTCGTTCTTCAGGACGTGTGGCAAAGACGTATTCGCTTCTAAAAGAGCAGAGACAGGAGACAATGTCCCTCCTTCTACAAGGGAAGCTGGTTCCACTCTTGTAGACATCCTGTATCCCGGAAGACCAGCCTGGAGGTATGCAGTGATGGTACCAGGGACAGAGACAGGAGGAAGCCGGTTCCTCACAGAGTTCTCAGGCTGCAGCTGAGCTGTGCCCGGTGCCCGGCCCGCTCCTTACTATCTGGCCCAGCTCGAGTGGCATCTTCTGTCACTGGAAGCCCCGGGCATTCTAACTCAGGCTCTTCGCCTACAGCATCCTATTTCATTTCTTCAAAGCAGCCAGGGACAGCAGAGCGCTCTCTTTCCTAACAAGTTTATCCACTTCCTAACCTAGCCTCCTCTCCCACTGGAATCATGAGAATAGGAACTCACCTACTTTATTCATCTCCACAGCCCTCAAAGCCCAGGACAATATCCAGCAATGGAAGATGCTCCATTTCTTGATTCATGGAAGTATGACTCTTAGGCAAATAGAGCCATGCATATAACTTTCAAGATTTACATTATTTAATCACGCAACTAATAATCTATGTTTACCTTTTAAAATTTTTTTTGCTAATTTATATTTACTATGGTACAGGAAGTTGTCTGAAAGTACATACTCCTGATGGGTGGTGGTGGTGCAGACCTTTAATCCTGACACTCAGGAGGCAGAGATGGGCAGATCTCTGTGAGTTCCAGGCCAGTCTAGTCTACAGTGTGAGTTCCAGGACAGCTAAGGCTATACAAAGAAACCCTGTCTCGAAAAACAAACAAACAAACAAAAGTACACACTATTCAGTATTTCTGGCTTAGAATTTAAGAATTTTAACCTGCAGGGCTGGAGAGATGGGTCAGTAGTTAGGAACACTTGCTAACTTGCCAGAGGACCCGGGTTCAAGTTCTCACACCAACATCAGGCAGTTCACAACAGCCTCTACCTCTAGCTTTAGGTGGATCCAACACTCGTGACCTCTGACTTCTGACCTCCGAGGGTAGCTGCACTCAAGTGCGCACACACACACACACACACACACACACACACACACATATACAAATCCTTTTAAAAAGAGAATTTTTAACCTGTATCACCAAATGAAACTAAATGTGTTTGTCAAATGAAAGTGTTTTAAAGACTGCATTTCTAACAAACAGTCTAAAAACACAAGAACCCAATTTGCTCCGTTCTTTCTCAAGTCATAGTTAACCACCTGGCCTGGCTGTAAATATTCCCGGGCTTCACAAGACAAAAACCTGCAACTACGCCGTGGAATTCTTTATCACCTTCTTTCTCTATTCAATACCTGTAACTACGAGGAGTAGGAGAATTCTTTTTTATATCATATACTGCGAATGTAATTCTCACCTACAGTTTACAGCAGATTAAAAATAAGGGCTGGACTGGAGCGGCGGCTCAGTGAGGAAGAGAGCTCACTGCTTTTGTACAGGACCAGATTCGGGTCCCAGCACCCAAGTCAGGGAGTTCACAGTCACCCCGAACTCCAGTTCCAGAGGATGTCAGCTGCTCTTCTGGCCGCTGCAAGCTCCTACACACATACGGTGTACAGAAACTCACACAGGCTCACACACATGCATGGACATAAAAGCTAAGCAAATATAATTTTTTTTCCCTCAAGACACAGTCTTACTATGAGGGTCATTCCATCGCAAACTTCTAGACATAGACTCTCATGTAGCTGGAACTACAGGTCTATGCTACTGGGCATCCTGGTTGCTAAGTTAATAAATACATTTTTTTTAACTCTACAGAGAATAAAAAAAAAATCTATCAAAGAAAATGTCTATGGATCCTCAGCTACATGGTGAGTTCAAAGCCAGATTGTGCTATGTGAGACATAGTCTTGAGGGGAGGGAGGGAGGGAGGGAGGGAGGGAGGGAGGGAGGGAGGGAGGAGGGCTGGCCACACAGAGGGCACACAGGTCTTTACTGCAACACTGCCAGACCAGCATTCCAGAGGAGGACTCTCATAAGCCAAGACTCTCTCCAGAATGGCATCCGCGATAGTAAATAGGACACAAGCCAGGAGACCACAGTGAAAGTCGGCACATGGAAATGTGCCCACCCTTACCTCGTTAGTATTCACGTTTCACAGCCCTGACTGACAGCGCCCTCCAACACTTCCCTGACTTGGCTCACAGCCCATCTGCTATCTGTCCTTCCTCCATTCCCGACGAGTAAGCTACTCAGGGAGAACAAAGCAACAGGACTCTGGTCTCCTCCACTGCTGAGACACACGGTGTGCGTCCCTCTACCTGGCCCATGTTCACCTGGGAAAGTCCGCTGCAGTCACAGGAAATGTCGTCTCAATGCTGGCCCACCATCTGGATCACTGGGCAGCACCCCGTTTCTACATTTAAATCAAGCTCCTCTCATGGCCCCAGTTACACTATTCGTGTCCTTCTTGAAGAACCTGGCAAGACGTCAGGCACAGGAGATACTCAAGAGTCTCTAAACTATGAACATCCCCCCCCCCACCCTCTCCACTGCCCACACCCCAGGACAGGGTCTCTCGACATAGCCTTGACTATTCTAGAACTTGCCACATAGACCAGGTTGGCCTGGAAGGTGCAGAGATCCACCTGCCTCGGACGGCTGGGATTAAAGGTGTGCACAACTTTATCTGTTTATCTTCTGACATACCTACTGTGAACCTTCTACTTGGGGCACCAAGACACTAAGACTGAACTCACCAATCAGATAACTTATTTCTTTGTACAATGTTACACTTAAGTTTCCCCTGGTCAGTTTTTGAGGTTTGGGTTACTTGTGGTCAACCATATTAAATGGAAAGTTCTAGAAATGAAGTTCATAAGTTTTAAACTAGACACTGTTCTCAGAGGCATCCTGATTTTGTCACACCTGGGGCATGAATCATCTCTCTATTCAGCAAAGCCACACAGTACAGGCTACCCATCAGTCACTCGTAGCTAGCTGGAGTATCAATCGACTACCACAGTATCGCAGGGCTTATGTCCAGGTCACTCATATTTTATTGAATAATACCTCCAAAACACAAAAATAATAACTAACCCTGACTATCTTATAAGAGCATGTTTTCATTAACCCAATTTACTCTTAGTCAGTGTTGTTACTCTTTAATTTGCCAAATTTATAAGCTAAACTTTACAGGTACACATGTATATAAAAATATTCAGTTTACATAAGGTTTGGACCTATGCACGATTTTAGGTGTCCTTTGTAGGAGAACTGCCTATTACCCACCCCACTCCCCTTCTCCTCCCCTCCTCTTCCTTTACATCTGGCTGTGCTGAGGACTGAACCCAGGGTCTCTAGACACTAGAGAAGTGCTGTACCCCTGAGCTCCAACCCCAGCTCTATGCTGCTTTTTGTTTTGTTTTTAATGAGGCTTCAAGCATACCCGGCATGCATTAGTTCTTTTCCAAAAGAGCTAGCAGCATTCTCGGCATGTTTATACATGCCAAAGTAAAACCTAAGCTTGTGGATACACCAGCCTTTTTCTCAGATTTCCAAAATAAGTGATTAAGACAACACTTTAGTTTACTATGAATAGTGGGTAAGGCAAATGTGAAAACCATTTGGAAATATAAAATAGTAAAAAAGCCTTTCCTTTAGCGCGCGCGCACACACACACACACACACCCACACCCACACCCACACACACCAATAATAATTTAAGGGCCCCAAATGCTGCTGTAATGGCAGGAAGGCAAATGGAGGGAATATACATCAATGTAAGCCTGCAGCGGCAAGGCCGGGCACACACACGACTAATCACAGTATGGACGTGTTGACGGACGGGGAGAGGGATTCACAGTGGACTGAGGCACTTCCTTTGTGAGTCCTCATTTCATAAAACCCAAAGGCCGAAAACAAAGGTCAGCACAGAAAGGCCTCGGGCCCGAGTACACGCGTTCAAAAACCCCAGCATCCCGTACCTGTAAACATGGCGTGGAAGTAAGGGCTGCAGGCCGCCAGCACCACTCTGTGAGCAGGGATTTCCATGTCCTCCGCCACAATCGTGACATCGCACAGCAGGTTCTGACTGTTCCGGGGAGAAAGAGAAAATGTAAATGCCTCCAACGATAAAATCAGTCAGTATTCTATACGAAACTGTCGCTGTAAAAAAAAAAAAAAATTTTAGGTCTTGTCTAGGTTAAGGAAATCTCTTCCCTTCTAACAGAATCCTTAAACAGAAGGGCACAGAAAACAGGATGCTAAATAAAAAATAATAAAAAAAAAAGGCCACTGTGCCAGGGCCTGTCCTTATTACAGAGCTCTGTCTAAACTTGATTACTGATTCCTCACCCTACAGGGACTTGGGCAGGAAGACCAGCATGGCTCTTTTAACAAGACACAGCTCAGTGAGAACAGGGTCAGTAGAGACGCATGAGGAGGAGGACGAGCAACCTGAGCCCAATGCACCCCTCCTGCCAAATTAAACAAGATATTGGACATGACCCGGGGTCCCCATACAAAGGTGAAATTATCTTCAATTACACTGGCTGTTTATAAAGCATTTGGGCATGCAAAGCTTAACCTGGACCACCATACAATGTATTAGTACTCATGGCCAAACTGTATTACCAGTAACAAATCTGAAAAGCATTTTGTAGCCTTAAAACAAACCATTCTTCAGCTACCATAATTATACTTACATTTCTAAAACAGCCACTTAAATACCCTTTAAAATGTGTGGTGAGCGGGTTTCAGGTGCTTACATGATACTACATTCTCTGGGTAATTTTTTAAAAAGTTACTAAGCTGGGGGTGGGGGGTTGGGGGGATGGGGGTGGGGGGGTTGGCGCATGCCTGTGATCCCAGCAATCAGGATGCAGAGGCAGGCAGATCTCTGTGAGTTCGAAGCCAGCCAAGTCTACAAAGTGAGTTCTGGGACAGCCAGGGCTTTTACACAGAGAAACACTGTCTCATAAAACAAAACAAAACAAAAACTAAACAAACAAAAGTTACTGACAGTTATTTGAGAGCCAGCAGGAGGGATTCAAAGCCCGAACCCATCTTGTTGGCATGCATCTTGTGAAAGTCAGGAACAGACGTGGTACAGGCATACACCCTACCCACAAATACGTGAGCAATCAACTCGTGTCTGTATGAAGTACACAGGTCTCTGGCTCTCAAGGCCTCTGCCTCTCTCCGTCAAGGGGAGCCTACTGTTAATTTCCTGTCGGCTCACGAGCCGCATGTTCTTAGAAGCTTAAGCAAATCCTTGCCACTTTCCACTTGCTTAGGAACTAGCTCCCGCGGACTCTCACCAAAACTTCTTGGGAAGTGTGTCGTGCCTTATTCTCTCTTTCGTTGAGGAGAAACGACGAGAAAAAGGAGCAACCCAGCTCCAGATATGTCAGCGTTCCATGCCCTAATACATACTTCAGGAGCCTGCTGTGCCATTTGGACTAAAGGGTGGCTTGTGGGCGGCGCTGACTTTAGGGCTCACGACACCGAAGGAGGCATCGGGAAATTCTCATCTGAGAGTCATTCAAGGCACTCATTTGCAATTCCCCTGATCGGGTAGACGACAATGACAAAATCTACCACCAGCACGGACAATTAACACCACTCTGTATTCTGACTGCCAGTGCTCACAGGTAAACCAGTAGGAAAAGAGCAGAGGCCTGAGGAAGACCTTCTCCTGCACGGGCCTTCACTTCAGTCAGCGAGGTAGTCGGCATTCAGATTCCCCAAGATGTACAGTTGAGGGAACCAAGGTGAAAAGTGAATAAATAGCCCAGGCTAGGGATATAGCTCAGGGATAAAGGACTACATCTATGTATGAGAGCTAGGGTCTATCCTCAGCACCACAGACACACAGGCCTACAGCCTACAGCCTCCTCCCCATCCCACCCCCCAGAACTGACATCAATATTCAAACCTACAGAGGCTGAGTCCAGCACCTCCTCTCCAAACAATCACCTAAGGAGGGTACTTACAAGAATTCTTAAAGCTTGAACAAAACAAACTGGTCTTGAACTCTTATATAGCCCAGGCTGGAACCAAAATCACTCTATAACCCGGGCTAGCCTTGAACTCTTAATGATTCTGCTTTGGCTTCCTGAGTGCAAGATTGCTGTGGGATGGTCTGTATGTCAAATTGCTCTGATTGGTCAATAAATAAAACACTGATTGGCCAGTGGCCAGGCAGGAAGTATAGGCGGGACTAACAGAAAGAACTGAGAGAACAGGAAGGCGGAGGTAGTCACTGCCAGCCACCACCATGACAAGCCTCATGTGAAGACACCGGTAAGCCACAAGCCACGTGGCAAGGTATAGATTTATAGAAATGGATTAATTTAAGCTATAAGAACAGTTAGCAAGAAGCCTGCCATGGCCATACAGTTTGTAAGCAATATAAGTCTCTGTGTGCTTACTTGGTTGGGTCTGAGCTGCTGCGGGACTGGTGGGTGACAAAGATTTGTCCTGACTGTGGGCCAGGCAGGACCAGAAGAACTCTAGCTACACAAGGTTATAGATGTACATCACCACACCCTAGTCAAGAAGTTATTAAGTGTTACATACCGCCGATAAAAGGCTCAGCTGGACCATCTCTACAAATATTTACAAGAAAATCAAAGTTTATACACTCACTCAGCAAAGTACTTCAAGACCATCTCTGCCCTTAAGGCAACCAGCAAAAGAACAGGCTTTACCAGAGTGGATACCACAAGGATACCACGGGAAGCTGAGCGTGGTAGCTTACACCTGTAATCCCAACACTCAAGAAGGTGAGGCTGGAGGATGACAAGTTCCAGACCAGCCTCTTGGGCAATACAGTGAGCCTACCTATAAACAAACAACAAGAGTTAGCTCCATCAGAAGGGAGCAAGTCAATCCTAACATAAAAACACTATGAGTCATGGAAAGATTACCCTCAGCAAAGGACAATGGGGAACTGTGGCCCAAGAATGGGCAGAAGGATGGATAGGAGTGAGGGTCTGGGGGTGGGGGGGTCAGCGGGGTAACCGAGTCTCCTCATAGGGGCCAACCTGGCTTTTCTACAGTGAGCAAGAAATCGGACTCCAGTCAAACCCAGGCCGAGGGCATCCTGTTTTCCTTGTGTCAGCAATCTCTCCTACTGCTCCCCTTTAAAGATGGATCTTAAGTAGCACTACACCCGAATACCTCAAAAATCACATCATGAATTACGCTTGGCTTCAATTACAATTACTCATTGATCCAAACCTGCCAGCATAACACCTGCTGGTTGTCGTATAATGAGCTTGGCCTCACTGGCTTATTAGTTGATGTCAGTTAACTAATAAGGCTGAAACATTAACCCAATATCACACAGGCACACCCTGGGTGAGGTTGTGGGAAGTCTTTGGGCCACATTAGAAATCGTGGGCATGCTTGCTTTTAGACCTCTGTTTTTCATCCTTTTGTGTCAAGGAACAACATAGTTTAAAACCAGGACCTGACCAACCTTTTCATCAGTATGGTTGAGTGTGCACTAAAGACACATCAGCACTCACAGCTGATCACCTCTTCCTCCTTTTTTCCATTGTCATTATTTGTGTGTGCATGTGCATAAGCATATACCTCATGTGTGTGCATGTGTCTGATTGTATGTCTCGTGTGTTCATGTGTGTGTGTGTGTGTGTCTGTCTGTCTGTCTGTCTGTCTGTCTGTCGTCTGTGTGAATGTATGCCTCCTGGGTATATGTGTGCTCATGTGTGTATACGTATCTGTGTGTGTAGATTCCACGGGTGTGCAGGTGCCCATGGAGGCCAGAAGAAGGTGTCAGATCCCCTGGAACTGGAGTTAGAGCAGTGGTGAGCTGCCTGTGTGGGTACAGGACCCACAGGGCTCTTCGGCAAGCCCTGCAAACACTCTTAATGCCGAGCCAGCCATCTCTCCGGCCCCAACGCCCCCAACTCTTCCCACAGGTGCTTTCTTACAAGCTGAACGGCTTGGGCATACAGAGAGCTGAGAATGGGAAGTCTGGCGATAAAAATAAGACATTTTTAGTGGCTCATGCTCTGTCTCTTAGACTTCCCGGCTTATGTCCCTATTATTTGAAATCTAATAAGAAAATGGACTGCAGATAGAAAAGGACTTCAAAATAATGAAATAAAATTGTTATTGACCATAAACTGCATCCATTCGTCCCTCGGCCACTCCAGTGGTGCTGTCTAGATGCCACGGGCTGTCAGCTTATCACCAGAAAGACCGTGTCGTGACAGCCAGGACTTTACAGGTGAGTGGGGAGGCACACAAGGAAATAGATCGTGATAAAAAACAAAAACCAAAACCCGCATGGTGACTCACACCTGTAACACCAGCACCTGGGAGGTGGAGGCAGGAGGATTTCAAGGTCAGTGAAAGGCCAGTACTACCAGACCTTGCTTCAAAATATAAGAGATACACAGAGACTCAGGGAGGCTATGACAAAGAGAAAGCCAGTGGTGTCTAGGAAGAAAGAGGCCAAACCCCAACTATGAAAACACTTCCGAAAACAAGTCAAAGCCGGAAAGGGACGATGGAGATTAGAGATCTCATGTAAAATGCAAAGGACGCTGGGGAGGGGGGAATTTAATCATCTAAATCAGTGGTTTTCAACCTGTGCGTCAAAACCCCACAGGGGTGGAATAGCAGATATTTATATTATGATTCATAACAGCAGCAAAATTATAGCTATGAAGTAGCAACAGAAATAATTTTATGGTTGGGGGTCACCACACCATGAGGAACTGTATTAAATAAGGGTCACATAGGAATGTTGAGAACCACTGCTCTAAATGAAACAATGTCATAAAAATTGGTCTTTCGCCGGGCGGTGGTGGCGCACGCCTTTAATCCCAGCACTTGGGAGGCAGAGCCAGGTGGATCTCTGTGAGTTTGAGGCCAGCCTGGGCTACCAAGTGAGCTCCAGGAAAAGCAAAAAACTACACAGAGAGACCCTGTCTCGAAAAACCAAAAAAAAAAAAAATTGGTCTTTCTTGGGAAAGGGAAAAAAAGAACTTTAAAAATGATGAAGCCTGCCTGAATACATTAAGACATCGTTTGGTTCTGTGATATAAAATGAATTAATTCCTAGGAGCAGGAAACCTATTGCTGCTTTTAAAATGCGGTGTGTCTTAAAGTACCATCCGACTGGGAGATATCAAAAATAATTAGCTGTCATATGAAAAAAAATTACTTGTGACTGGAAGCAGGAGCAGCAGGAAAGGGACAGGAGTCTGTCCCTCCCCCCCCCCCCAGGTACCAGGGAAAGTCTGGAGGCACCGCCTGCCACGTGGAGCAAGTCAGAATGACTCCTGAGACGCCAGGCTGGTGAGAGAAGCTATCAGCCAGAATCCATGCCTGCCCAAGTCTGGGGAGCTTAAGCACCAGAGAGCAGGGTCAGGCGTCAGAGAAGCAAGAGCACAGGGCTTCTAAGAAAGAGGCACAGGGAAAAAAGCCAAGGAAATTAAAAATTGGTCAGGAAGGGAAGCAGAGGGTGGGCCCAGGGGTGAGGAGGTGGTCCTGATCAGTACAGGGTCCCGTGATCCACTGTTGGCTACTGGGAACTGGGGAGGTGGAATAGGGAGGTGAGCTGTTCGTGTATGCCTACCTATGTGGGTACAATTGTGTGCATCAGGTGTGTGTGTGTGTGTGTGTGTGTGTGCGCGCGCGCGTGCGCTTGCATCCCCATCTGTGTGTTTGTATGTATGTGTGCAGGCCAGAGGGCAGCCTCAGGTATCATTCTGGTACCATACGCATTGGTTTGGGGAGAAGATGGATCTCTCACTGGCCTGGAGCTCATCAAGGCTGGCTAGCCAGTGAGCCCTAAAGACCCACCGGTCTACACCTCCCCAGCACTGAGATCACAAGCACACACCCCTAGGCTGGCTTCTTTATATGGGCTATGGGGATCAGACTCCACCCTCAGCACTCAGCTGACTGAACTATTTCCCCAGCCTCGGAGTTCTACCAGGGAACTTAGAGGAAATCTGGTTATCGCCAATGAAACGGTTTAGAACCTACATTAAACTGGTTGTGGGTCCCAGAATAAAAAAAAAAAAGCCTCGAGTTCAACCAGGGAACTTAGAGGAAATCTGGTTGTCCCCAATGCAACGGTTTAGAACCTACATTAAACTGGTTGTGGGTCCCAGAATAGGAAAAAAAAAATCTATCATTATTTTCAGATAGACTTCAGACAGTGAAAAATTAGCAAAATCGCAATGAGACCCTGGTCAGAGTCCCCAAGGATTTTAATTAGTCAGATTTAACCAAATCTAAGATTGACAACGTCCGTTAGTGGACAAGGCAGATACACTCTGGCTAAAATGTCAGTGATCTCAAAGAACAAGCGAGCACGTATAACATATGTCACCATTACCTCCCCTTTTCTTCTTAAAGCCATGCCGGCAGGGGACATCTGCGAATTCCTGTTAGAGCTAAACTTAAGAAAAAGGTAGGTCCTGGGCTTGACAAGACTCAGCGGTGTGCTAAAAGCTCAGGGAGTGTTCAAGCCCTCAGGAGATTTACACCTCCTGAGACTTTCAAACACACAGGGAGAGGCCGCAGTCCAGCAGGGAACTTAGAGGACAGCCAGTCACAGCCAACGATTTAGAACCCGCTTTAAACTAGTTACGGGTCCCAGAATAGACAATCTGTCACTCCTTTCCGACAGACTTCGGACAGTGAAAACTTAGCACAGCCACAAAGAGACCCTGGGGAAGGCATGAACTCCGTGTCTGTAGGGAAGGGACGTCTTCAGATTCTGGTCACTCGTAAGGAGAAGATGATTTATTTCTGGATGAAGTAAAAGCAAACACTAGAGAAAGGACAAGCAAGGGAAAGGTGAAGAGCAGAGGAGGCGACTGCCTCTCCCTGCCTCTCGAGGGGAAACAGCAAACCAGGAGACGGGGAGTCTGGAGCATGTGGGTGAGACTTGCTACAGGTAGAGCCTGCAGAACACGGGCAGTGTGGTAGGTAATTCATGCCCCGTGGGCTTCCAGCACCTCAGAGAGGGAGCAAAGAAAGAAGGTTGTTTTAGTGAAGTCATTTCCAACTGTCCGTTCTTCACATTCTAGAAGAGTTTAATGATCCTCTCCCTGCTCAATAAAGCCCATTAAAAAGAAATCAACCACCCGGGCTTACGAGACCCTACAGAATACTGCTGGTTAATTCTGCCCGGACTCCAGGCTGTCTCTTAATCTTTCTTACATAAATACATCAGGAAGAACTGAAGGGCTTCCTGACTGCTCTGTCCTTCAAGACAGATCTTGTATTCCACCGTCGTGTGCAGAACCAAAAGGTCCTGAGAACATCCTACCATATAAAAAAATACTAGGACAGAAATAGTCACAGCCTTTAGGATTTTTCTAAAAATCTCGTTACAAATACTGAGAGAAAGGCAGCCTCGCTTGAGTTCACTGTTCAATCCACTTGCCTTGGCCTCCAAGTAACGAAGTACGAACAACCACATAGGAATTGCCCCAGTTCGATTGTTCGAAGGTGCAACACAGATAACAGACTCCTAGGAGGAAGTTGGGTTCATGCTGTGTCAATCCTGGGGTACAGTGGGGGGAGGGGAGTGATAATCATTCCTTTAGGAGAAAGATTCCAGTTCTCCGTTTGTGTTCCACAGCATAAAAAGCACTACTACTGGGGAATAACCACGTATGTAGGGATTGTGTTAAGACATGGAGGTGAAATCACAGTTTATCCTTACGGAACACTTTTGGCCCCTAAATATAATTTAAGGGTCAAAATTGTACTCCTTGTACATAAAACTAAGAGACTACCTGCCCACTGCCCACACCCCGGTAAGAATCACTGCAAATTTTGTAAGCTCAGGTAGAGTCAGATATCCTAGAAATAAACTGTGCGTCTTTAATTTCTTTTAAAGATAAAATGCTGCCCTTTTTATTACAGTTCTTAAATCTCTAAAAAAGAACTGGTAATCTACATTTCTCAATAAAAGTTCTGAGAACTGGGTATGGAAGGGCACGCCTGTAACTCTAGGACTTGGAGGTACGGGCAGGAGGGTGAGGAGGAGGAGTTCACAGCCATCCTTAGCTATATCATGAGTTCAAGGAGACCAGGGATACATAAGACGGGTCTCCAGGGGCCGGGTGAGAAAAGGCTGGGCAGGTAACAAAGGCCTCTAATCCCAGCACTCGGGAGGCAGAGGCAGGGGAATCTCTGTGGAGTTAGAGGCCAGCCTGATCTACACAGTAAGTTCCAGATCATCCAAGGCCAGGAAGTGAGACCCTGCCCCCAAAGGAAGAAGGCACCGGCAACATCCCCTACTTCCTTGTCCTCTCCCCCACGCCTCCGTGTGCAGCACATAGTAAACCATGCGTGACAACACTCGCCTTCTAAACCAACACCTCCCCACGTGCACTGGGGAAAAGGGAGGCTCAAGGCTCCATTTCTCGGCGGAGAATCGCGCTGTCCACGAGGCAGCCCCTTACAGCTCTGACAGCTAGTCCCTCCGAAAGCCCTGATCCTACCTTGGTTTCTCAGAAACCACCAGTGAACAACACCGCCCAGAAGATTCGGTCCCAACCCCCCTCTCGCAGCCTCCCAGGATTCTGTCCTTCTCTGACTTCTCACCCTTGTCGACCCAGGGCCAGCACAAAGCCTTAATTCACCTTATCTAAGGTCCACCCCTTTCCCAGCGGCGCAATTAGCTAAACCACAAAAGACTTCTGCCTCTGGCCCCGTGTGTGAATCCTGGGACTCAGGGGAGAAAAGATTTAATTGGGTAATAGTTTGAAGGGTCCAGGCCATCATGTTGCAGATGGTGTGGTTGGCAGGGGCTTATTCGCGTCTGGACAGTTCAGGAGGCAGAGAGGAGGCACGCTGGCATTCAGATGGCTTTTTTCCAGTACCACAGAATGGTACCACCCACATTCGGAGTGTGCTGTCTGTCTTCAGTTCAATCTCTCGCACAGAGCTCCTGTGCTCCTACCTCTATCTGGGGACAGATATGGGAGAGACCATACCTTACACAAGTGAATTTGCTGCCACCAGCGGAAAGGTCACAGACGCCATCCATCCCTAGTGTACACAGCCGAGATTCCCCCCTCCCCGCCCTCCCACTCCCACAGTGAGGCTAGAGCTACAGGCTAGAGGCCAATGGAGGTCAGAGAGAGCAGTGAGAACAGGGAAGTTCTCCCTTCCCAGAAGTCAGGAAACCACCCTGGGCTACCCTTTCCTGGCAACAGGAAGCTGATGCAAGGACAGGAAGTAATTGAGCACTTTGGGCTATACAATAAAAAACCTCTTTCAAGTTTCTTTTGTCTGCATTTATAAAAGAATTATAGAAATTGGCTATAAAAGATAAGAAATGAAGACACCTTTTTTTTTTTTTTCTTTTTTGAGACTGAGCTTCACCCACTCACTATATAGACCAGGCTGGCCTTAAACTCACAGAGATCCTCCTGCCTTTGCCTCCCCAGAATGGGGATTAAAGGCCTTCAGTATCACATTGCTCAAGAATGACATTTTTTTAAGGTTCCGATGCATCCACCCTCTTGCTTCTCAGACTTTCTACACAAGTCTTCGGGATAAAAGCCTGAACTGACTTCATCCACAGTTTGTCCGTTTCCTAGCTGTGCAGATAATTCATTCTGTGTCAGTGTATACATGCACGGGCCTGTGTGTGCGTATGTGCAAATGTGTGGAGGCCAAAGGTCAACCCCAAGCCTCTCCAGCTGCTCTTCGCTTCTCTCTGGAGACTGGGTCTCTCGGTGAAGCTTGCTGACTGGCTAAACCCGCGAGCCCATGAGCCCCAGGGCTCTCCCCGTCTCTGCCTCTGAAGCAGTGCAGACCTGTGCTAAGGCTCCAGGCTTCTGACGTGGCCTCCGGGGTTCCAAAGGCAGATTCTCATCCTTGTACGGTAAGCACTATATCCACTAAGTCGTTTATCTCCCCGGCCTGACCGTTCACCCTAAAAATACTATTGGTTAGTGGCAGCAGTCAAGCAAGCCTGGTCACAGACCAGCAGCCACCTGCAACTACCCAGAGCTCTCCTCTGAAGATCGGCATCAACTACTGGCCGGTCACATTCTCCCTCATGAAACAGAGCAACACATTGAACAAGGAGATGCTCTTTCCCAGCCCCGTGGTCCACGCCCACAACAGGTCGGGGATGGCCCTGGCTATCCTAGGATAACACAAAGACTCAAAGTCAAAGGCTTTTGAGAGTGTCAGCTCGGCTGGGCACACAGTCATTTGCCTCGGGGGAAGGAGCCGTCGGGACTGCGTTCCTGCGGTGTGGTGAATCATGTCCAGGTCAACCCGAGACCGAGACAGAGAAGGAAGCCAAGGCTACTGTGTGCCTCAGGAGCGGCAGGTGAGGGTGGAGGTGTGGAGAGGGTGGAGAGTGGCCCTGCTAAAAGCCAGTCTTTATAGTTGTTGGTTTTTTGTTTTTTTTTAAAAAAAAAGATTTATTTGTTTTATTTTATGTGTGATTGTTTTGCCTGCGTGTACATGTATGCACTACAGCATGTCTGATGCTCGAAGGGGTCAAAAGATGGCACTGAATCCCCTGGAACTGAAGTTATGGATTGTTCAAAGCCACAGTGTAAGTGCTGGGAGCCAAACCTGGATCCTCTGCTAGAGCAGCTTTTGACTGCTGAGCCATCTCTCCAAACCCTCAGTAATCAGCTTTTAATCAAAGTCACCTTTATCATCAAAGGTTTGTTGGGCTTTGTTTGTTTAACCAGATCCTGTTGTTTTAAAAATGATAAGCAGTTACCGTGCAGAAAGGTCATGAGGCAGGAGCCTGGACAAAACCTAGTGTCAGCTTTATTAGGAGGAGTAGAGGACAAAAGAACCAGGCCTTGTGAAGAAGCACATGCAGAGAGCAGAGAGAGAAAAATAGAGATAGTGGGGGCAGGAAAGAACAGAGCAGAGAGATGAGGGGGAGTCTGTGTCCGACTCTTTAAGGATTCCCATGCACATGCGCAGATAGGCTTACAGAGCTATGTCACGCATGCGCTGACCATGCTGCGCACACATATCATGTAATCACCAGCACGCACTG
Organism: Peromyscus maniculatus bairdii; assembly: GCF_049852395.1. Classification (NCBI taxonomy): domain Eukaryota; kingdom Metazoa; phylum Chordata; class Mammalia; order Rodentia; family Cricetidae; genus Peromyscus; species Peromyscus maniculatus. The sequence goes on along the minus strand of NC_134868.1, from coordinate 9,737,962 downwards.
ATGATGTAAGACGCAAGACCCCTTGCTTAGCTCCCGAACTGCACATGTGCAGTCATGCAACTGGACTCGGGGGCAGAATCCTAACAGAGCTCTTTACATAGGCTAGAATGGCTTAAACATGAGACCCTCCAGCCTCTGACTGTTGAGCGCTAGGACTTCAGGTGTAGCAAGATGGTCCAGTGTGTGGCAAATGTGTCCTTATCATATATGAGAATCACCTTAGCAACTGGCAGGCACTGTCACAACTACCATCACCAAAACAAGCTATGTATTTCCCTTGTCTAAAAGCAGTTTTCCACATTCTCTATGGCTGGAATTAGAAGCCTGTCACCAATATTAATCAATGGTAATATAATGCAAGTGACTATGTTCTAGCAGTCATATTAAAAGTTTAAAAAGAAACGAGATTAATTTCAATAAAACATTCCGTTTAAATCCCTATGTCCAGGTGTTGTGGAACAACCCTTTTGCACACTGTGAAGATGTGTCACTCTGGTTGGTTTAACAAAAAGATGAATGTCCAATAGCGAGGCAGGATCTCCAGGCATAGAGGACGCCGGGAAGAAGAAGGATGAAGTTACCAGCCAGACATGGAGGAAGCAGGAAAGCAGCATGGGCAGTACAGAGTAAAGGTAACAAAGCCACGAGACAGAGGGTAAATTAACAGAAATGGGCTAAGTTATAAGAGTAGTAAGAAACAAGCCCAAGCTATAGGCCAAGCTTTCATAATTAATAATAAGTCTCTGTGTCGTGATTTTTGAGCTGGCTGGTGGGACAGAGAAGGACTTGCTACATCACGGCTCAGAGGATAAAGGCATTTGCTATCAAAGATGAAGACCTGAGGTCACCCACACAGTAAAGGAAAACTGATTCCCACAGGCTCTCTTCTAACTCCCCCACATATACCGCCCCCCAATACACACAGATGCAAATAAGCAAATAAACAATATCTGATATTCTATCATGTTAACATACAAACTGGTATTTTAAAGATTAAAAAGTATTTTATAAGCAGGGCATGGTGGTGGCACACGCCTGTCATCTAGCAATTAGGTGGCAAATGGAAGATCAGGAGTTCAAGGTCATTCTCACCCTGGAATACACAAGACCTTCTCTCAAAAACATTTTTTTTTAAAAAGGACGGAGGGAAGAAAGAAAAAGAAGTTAAATATTTTCCCTGGAAAGCCACTGTGTCCTTTTTCTTAGACCACGCTTGAACTCACAGTAGCCACACGTGACTAGACACTCACTATTGGACAGAAGAGGCCCCCATCAGATGCACTTCGGATCCCCTTTCTTCCTTTAAAAACCTTGCAGAAAAGCTTGGGACGTTCCCTGCATCAGAGCCAACAGTGGAGGGGGAGGCATGTATTCCCTACCGACAGTGAAAAACCAAAGGGAAAGACTAATGGCTACATATGCATTAAAAGGCATTAGAGTGCCACTACCTTCTCAGCTCGTTCATGACTTTAAAGGCTTTCTTCATGTGCCAGGGGTTCACCGTCACCGGGCAGTGCTTCTCAGTATTATCATCTTTTGAATCGAGAGGCTTCTGATGACCCTGCTTTGTGCATCTGTACATAGAGAAAAGAACAAAAAAAGAGAGAGAGAGAGAGAGAAAGAGAGAGACAAAGATCTCATTAAGGATAATTTAGTTCCGGCTTGTCAAGCTACAAGAGACAAATTGAATGCCTCCCTCCCTCGCTCCCTCACTCCCTCCCTTCCCTGCTCAGTTAGAAGAAGGCCATTCTCAAGTGAGAGTAAGACACAATTCACAACGGTCACTATGGTTTCTGAAAAAAAAAAAAAAAAGGTGGGTAATTATCTCCCCGGTGTCAAAGACCTGTCAAATAGAAACAAGGAAGATTCAGAGGAAATGGCTTAACAGATCTCCCCAAATAAAAACACTGCAAAATAATCCCTGTTGGAAATCAACTTGCTTTTTACAATCAACCTATAGTCACATACACATATATGTGTGTGTTTGTGTACAGTTTGTTTGTCTGTTTACAAACTAAGAAGCATGGTTGTACTTCATGCAAACTTCAGATACAAAATCTGATTCAAATTTGCTCTCTCTGCAAAGACACTTCGCCCGTGTATTCTGGGCCTACACTAGAAGATTAATCACATTAACTAAAGTTTACTGAGTTCTCAACACATGGCAGCTTCTGTGCATAATAGTATGATCTCATTATTTATAATCGTCACAACAACTCTGAAAGCCAATTATCATTATTAGCCCATTTCACGGATGAAGAGACTGAGGTGGGGAGGAAGCGATGAGTGACAAAGACACCCAACCTGAGTCGTCCGTCACTCATGTTCACTACTACTTCCTACATCAAAGTATTTAAGCTCATGTTTAAGTGGATAATTATTCTCTTTGTAAGAAAAGCTTTGCTTTCATTTCATGGGTACATATGTGTGTTGAGGGGCTGTCCACAGAAGCAAGAAGAGGACACTGGCTCCCTCGCGCCAGAGCGACTGATAGTTGTCAAGTCACCAGATGTGGGGACTAGGAACCCAGCTCCACTCCTCTACAAGATCATCAGGCACTCTTTCCTGCTGAGCCAGCTCTCCAGCCCCTGTCTTTCCAGTGCTTAGGACCCCAGACCACGAGTGTTGTTACGTGAACTGTTCTGTCAAGAAGCGGAGGCAGAACTGGTAAAATTGGGAATGTGGGGTGAGAGCTAAGAACTGCATATTAAATGAACAAAAAGGAAATTTTTGAAGTGATAAATACATAACTCAGGAAATTTACTATAAATCATTGAATTGCATATATTTTATAGAATGTAAATTACACTTCAAAACAACTGGGGTCCAAAAACTGGAGCTGGAGAGCTATCACAGAGTTCTCTCTTCAAAGCACTTGTGGCTCTAGCAGAGGACCTGGGCTCAGTTCTCAGTACCGCATCGTGGTTCACAACCACCTGTAACGTCAGTTCCAGGGGATCCAACGCCCTCTTCCAACACCCTTCCTGGGCACCAGGCATATGTACAGTGCACAGAGACACATGCAAGTGAACACTCATACACACAAAGACAAAATAAATAAAATTTTAAAAACGAAGGTACCACAGTAAGCCTACTGAAAACCGTGTGTGTGTGTGTGTGTGTGTGTGTGTGTGTGTGTGTGTGTGTGTGTGTGTGTGTGTGTGTATTGCGCAAAGACTAGCAGGAAGCATCCCTCAATGTGGCACTGCTCTTCCCTTCCTGCCCTGCTTCTAAAAGAGAGATTCCTTGGTAAGAACACTATATTATACACCCATTCACGCAGTCAACGTTTTTTAAGTGTACTTGTAGAACATCAATGAATAGTGCAAAGATTCCTGCCCCTTGCAGTCTGTGGGGAGGGGGCGCAATAAGCCTGGCAAATCAGAAAAGTGGGTAGGTAGCATATTGCAAAATGCCACAGGAAAAAGGCAAGGTAAGACAGGGGAAGTAGGAAAGGTAGGATAATGGCAACGAATGGGGTGAATCTGCAGTATCAAAAAGAGTGATCAAAGAAAATAACTCGGAATTGAGATCCGAACAAAGGCCTGGGAGGTGAGAGGAGGTTCAGAAGGGCAGGCGCCAGCAGAGAAGGGCCAGTACGTGCCCACTGACCCCAAGAGCTAGAGGAAACAGGTGGGGCTGACAGAATAAGGGCTTCAGTCTCCATTTTCTAAGGGCCACTGACTGCTAGGGGAAGGCAGTTGTGCTGGTTAGGTTTTATCGTCAACTAAACACAACCTAGAGTCACCCAAGGAACCTCCAGTGAAGAACTGTCTCACTCCGACTGGCCGGGGACGGTGCCTGTGAAAGACTGCTCTGCTTGATGGATGATGTGAAAGACTCAGTCCACCATGACTGACACCATCCCTAGGCAGGTGGGCTAGGGCTCTAGAAGAAAGCTAGCTGAGCAGGAGCCAGAGGGCAAGACGGTAAGTGGCATTCCTCTACGGTTTCTGCTTCAGGTTCCTGCCTTGAGTTCTCGTTCTGGATTCTCGGTGACAAACGCTTCTCTGGACAACGCAAGCTAAAAGAAACCCTTTCCTCCCCGGGGCTGCTGCTTTTGGTCAGAGTGTTATATCAGAGCAACAGGAAGTAAACTAGAACAAGAGTCCACAGGGGTCAAGGATGAAAAGAGGAAAAGGAGTTAGGTACAGCAGTCATCCTCTAAAGGGTTACCGAAAGGCTGCCTACGTAAAAGAAGTGGCTGGCTTCCGATATGTTCACGGAAGAGGCAGCGAGATTTGTTGACAGAAGGAATTCAGACGTCAAAGAGTCAGAATGATATACTTTAGTCTGAGCAAGGGGAAGGACTGAGCTTCCATTATCAGAAAGAGGAAGGCTACAGGTGGAACTGGTTTGGGATGTAGAAAGATTTTCACACAGTTTGGTACTGATGTGGGGACACAAAAATCAACAGAAAAATTGCGCCTAGAGCCGGAAAGCAAAATCTAGCTAGGGGACTGGTGAGATGGGTGATCAAGTCTAATCACCTAAACTGTATCCCCAGGACCCGCATGGTAGAAAGAGAACCAACTCTCAAGAGTTGTATACAGATACAGACAGACAGACAGACACACAGACAGACAGACACACACACACACACACACACACACACACTCACACCATAACTTTTCTTTCTTTCTTTTTTTTTTTTTTTTAATTTAGATGGCGACAGAATTCTGAGAATCACTGGCTATATGGACAAAGCCAAAAAAGCAGGCTGGATACACTGACAGTCTATGAAGCCAAGAAGCAGGTTTTCAACATTGAGGAAACCTAGAAAATTCAGCATAATTTGCTCAATTTCCCTAGTAGCACTAGTGCCGTACATGGTGTCTTAACGGGCTGTCCACCAAAACCAGGCCCGAGCTCTACCTTCCCCAGCTGACTTGCTGTTTAAGCCTGGACAACTGGATGATCAGAGGGCACTCACTGCCTCTGGAGGCAGATGCCACTGCTGGGGTGAGATGAGGGAGGTACACTCCATTAACTACGGCCTTGGGGGAGAGAGTACGGAACGATTTAAGAAAGGGTCCCAGGGCTGGAGAGATGGTTCTGTGGTTAAAGAGTACTGGCTATTCTTCCAGAAGACCTGAGTTCAATTCCCAGCATCCACATGGGCAGCTCCTAACTCTTTCTGTAAACCAAGTTCCAGAGGATCCGCCACCCTTTTCTGGCTTCTGTGGGCACCAGGCATGAGCATACATGCAGCATGTGTACAGACATACATGTAGGCAAAACACCACCACATCAAATGAAATAATTATCTAAAAAAAAAATTTTAAGAAAGGGAGTAGAGGGCTGTAGAGACGGCTCAGTTGGGGAAGTGCCCGCCGCAGAAGCAAAAGGACCTAGGTTCGGATTTCCAGCACAAAAGCCAGGAGCGGTGATATCCGTCTGTAACTCCAGCAATGAGAGTGCGGATGGAGGATCCCCAGAGCTGGATAACCAGTCTTCCAGCCAATCAGCAAGGTCCTGGTTCTGTGAGAAGGAGAAGACCCTGCCTCAAAAACTAAGGTGCACAGTAAGAGAAGGAAGCATACAACATTGACCTCTGACATCCAAATATGAACATGAACCCACACACACAGGTGCCTACCCCCATACACATATGTGCACAAATTTAAAAAAAAAAAAAAAGGGAAAAAAAAGATCTTAGAAAGGAAAATATCTTCAAGTCTAAAAGGCAGGGGAGATACATGACTATAAAGGACAGACATTCCCAAGCTCACAGATAAGGAAAGAACAGGATTCCCACGGAAAGTCTGTGGGACCCAGGCAAACTCCCTCTCTGGCCATGCCATACAGAATTCCTACATACACGGCATGCACACAGATAGTTCAACCAGACTCCAGCAGGGGAAACATTTTATACTGGCGATTAGTGAAATAATCACAGGAGAGTTTTCAATGTTCAGAATGCAAGCCAATGTGACCCTGTCCTAAACAGAATAGCGTTATTTAAGAATCAATAGTTCCAGGAAAGGCGCAAAGCTACACAGAGAAACCCTGTCTCAAAAAACAAAACAAAACAAAACAAAAAGGATCAAGAGCTTGACCCCTACTTAAGAAATCAGGAGCCCATGAGATGTCTTCTTCGTGGGTAAAGAAAGGCACTGGTCCCGAAGCTGAACAACCTGACTTCAATACCAGTGACGCACATGGTGGAAAGAGAGAGCTGACTAACCACCTCCACGTATGTGATGTGGCATGCACCGACCTTCCTCAACATAAATAAATAATAAAATGATCTAAAATGTTTAAGTAATTAACAGGGGTTCGAAAGATGGCTTAGCAACTAAGCGCACTTGCTGTTCTTGCAGAAGACCGGGTTGGGTTCCCAGCACTGGCATGGTGGCTCACAGCCGCCTGTTACTCCAGTTCCAGGTGATTCAACTCTTCTGGACTCTGTAGGCACTGGGCATGCACTGGCTTTTTAAGTGGTTCTTGTATTGAGCGTGGCTTATGAACACAGCAGCCCTACTGCACAGGCTGTTCCCAATACTAATGTCCTTCTACCAGCTCCTCGTGTCCTGCGTGGCCTTTGTGTTAGATGGTGTCTCATTTGTTAGCCGAATGGAGCAACAGACCCGGTACACCATGTTAAAACCACAGTGGTGAAGACTGTCGCTACTAGGGGCAGCACACAGTGAGGGTGCGTGTGCAAAAGTTGACCCTCGACACCATGCCACGTGTGCCCAGGAACCCTTCCCCTGCTTCCCCTCTCAACAAAGAGCAGCCTTCGCCAGGAAAGCTGGGCACTGCCTTCTTGAAGGTATCAAAAGGACATGCTTTTTCAAAGTCCCTTTACCTTTCTTCCCAACTCTACACTCCACACTGTTCTTACTGGGTAATGGGCCGCTCAATCGCCTACTGGTATCAAAACACGTATCTGATAGAGTTGCCGTTTCTGAGGGTCTGAATTCCAGCTATGCTGTCTAGGAGGTAATCCTCACTCCCATACACAAAGGTTAACAGAAAAACCCAATCTAGGTCTGGAAGGACGGAGCAGAGGGTAAAGTTCATGCTGTGCACACGTGGAGAGCTAAATCTGATTCCCTAGCACCCACATGAAAAGCAGGGCAAAGAAAACACTCCTGTAATGCTAGCACTGGGGAAGAGAGGAAAGAATTTCTGGAGTTTGCTGCCCAGCCAGCCTACCAGGATACAACCCAAGAGAGACTCTGTCTCAAAAAATAAGGTGGAGGACCACTGAGACGGCTAGGCAGATAAAAGCCACCAAGCCTGATTCTGAGGACCTGAGTTTGATGTCTTTGATTCCCAGGACCCACACAGTGGAGAGAACCAACTCTACAAGTCAGCCTCTGACCTCTACACACACACACACACACCACATACATACATATATGCAAACATACACACACATACACACATCACTTGCAGACACACACATATCACATACACATATCATTACAAGCACACACTCAAACACACACACACACACACACACACACACACACACACACCACAAAAAGAAACCCAATCAGTTTCTCAAACTATGCAAGTCCATCCCTTCTCATAGAAAGAGCCAGGCAAGCCCTTTTCAGAGAAAAAGTATGTCAGGATGGTGGTGTCTCTGGGGGGTAGGGGTGAAAGCAGCTATGCATGGTTTTTAAAAACAACAACAGGTGATGTAATACACCCTGCCACCCACTTACCCTCCCACCCCAGACTGATCATCCCAGATTGAGAACAAGCGATCTAGAAAAATCTGGGTTGGTTATAAGTTTGGCGTTTTCCGGTAGAAACGGCCCCACAAGTCATGGGAATGACATGGCCGTGAAATTTCCCAGGGGACCAAAGACACGGTCACAATAGAGGAGGTAACTCCTCGGCTACCCCTGGGTGGCCACCATCTCTGCTCTCCCCTCTCTGCCTGTTCACCTCAAAAGCTGCAAGACTCCCGGCCTGCAGTGAGTCACCCACCATTACTCACAAATTTCTGCCAAGCGCACGTCAGCAGCTGTTGTTTTCCAAGTCCCCATCCCTGCTGTGCGGCTCCCAAGTTTCTCAGGACTTGAGAATATTTCTCCTGGGTTCTCCAAGTCTTCCCTGCCAAGCTTGACTTTCCGAAGCCTGGCGAGTTATTAGCCGCGACCCACTTACAACAAGACCAGCTACTCGAAAGGCAAGCTCGACTCTAGTGACTGTCTTCACGAGTATTTATCACACCACTCTGTAACAAAACTGCCCAACAAAATACCCTCAGAGCCCCCCCTCCAAGGGTGCCTCCCAAGAATCATAACATTCCTGAGAGTCGGGAAAAGCAAGGCTTGCCTCATTCAACACTTATTTTATGGTAGTGTTGTAAAGTTTTTGCAATATCCTAAAGGCAATTTTTCTTCAAATGTATGGAATTTAAGCATTAATTGGACTTTAATGGTGCCACTACACAAACTGTAATCTATGAACTTGTGGTATTCACCAAATAAACATGGCTTTTATTTTTTTTAAATTCAGAATGTCTGCCCTGTTATACACAGAGCTTAGATGAGGTTAAGGATACAGCTCAAGGGTGACAGAACACTGATTCGGTTGTGTGAGGCCATGAGTGGATTCCCAGCCCACCAAAAAGAAAGATGAGATTGTAGCTTCCGTGTGTAGGTCCTTAGAATTGAGGATAACGCACCTTGTGAGATTAAATTCCTATCCTGTGCATGCCGAATAACGCTTCACAATCTCATACTCATACCTTTGCATACTTATGTGTGTGGTTGCTGCTGTTGTGGCTGTTACTGTTAAAGGCATAGCTCTGGTTTCCCAGAGCTGGAAAGGAAACATCTAGAAAAGCCAGGCATGCTCCATTTTACTAAGGACCAGCATTTAAAAAGCAGAGGCCTGAGCCTACTGCGGGGCAGAGGAGACATCTCTTTTCCTCTCTGCCTGGGACCTGGTGGTGCGGCTTCTGTTGAGTGTGGGGGAGGTGCTGGCAGGGGGGGGTGGATGGGATGTCTGAGGTGGAGAGGTTGATGGAAGTTGGAGCATAATTGCTCTCTGATAGTAGAACAATGGTGCTGTAAAAAGCTTCCCTTCAGTTCAACCCAGCTCTCTCCTCTTCCCCTCCCACCTACATGACAAACACGGCACCATCAGGCACTCTGTGTCCCTGACAGTGACTATTACCAGGAAAGGGATGGGGTAAGAGCGCGTCTTATGCAAGATCAATCTTTTAAAGAATATCTCATAAACAATTAACAAAGCACGATTAGAGAAGGATTTTCACCAGATGACAAAATAGAGAAACGGAGGGCGATGAGCCATTTCGAGCATTTCCATGTCTTTTATCACTCCTATTTTTTTTTTTTAATTTTTTCTTTTGCTACTTTCTCTAGCGTGGTCCTCACTTCAAAGCAGCAATCTAACCTGACAGTTCAGATGATGGGCTCAATTTTCTATCATCTTCATGGGAGTGGTGAAGGACCACTCAGACAGGAACCAGGTGGAAGCCCAGGTGGTAGTCCGGTCTATGCCCTATGCCCAGCACTAAACAAGTGACCCTGGATTAGTATGAAAGAAAATTATCCCTGGTCTATTTGTCTCATGGATCTGCTTAAGCATTAAATCCCCTATGAGTGCAAGCATAAAGAAGAAAAATGTTGAAGTGAGGAACTAAACTGAATATGGCCATTTGATTTTATTCACGTTCTTGGCCTCCAATTTTAATTGCCAACACTCAACGTGAAGTCATTAGAAACATACAAATAATCATAGCTGTTAATAAATCAAACACATCACCGCTTCCTAAATGCCTACTGTATACCTGGAATAAAGCAGGTAAGAGGGGCTGACCCCAAACCCTGCTCCAGTTTCCCATCTAATGGGGAAGTCAAGGCTAAATGCCAGGAAATGGCACAAGTCAGGACACATACGCAGGACTGTAAATTCCGTAGGAAGCTAACAATGATCCTGAAGGGGCTGAAGTCAAAAATTCAATAAATAAAACTGCGGAGGAGGAAGAGGAAGTAGGGGGGGGGGCACCCAACTCAGCCCCACAAGAACTCCAATATCACTTTAAGTAGAGACAGGAGTGTGGAGCAACAGGCAGGGCTCGAGACCCCTGGCTTAAGATGCTGCAAAGACGAAGGCACATAGTGACCCTGGACTCAAAGTCAACATGACGGCAGGCTGAGGCCTCCTGGCTGAGTATGCGGCTTTGACTAGCCACGTTAACATGACTCAGGGATGCTGAAAGTTTAAAGTAACACACGGACTCAAAGGCGAAGAGTGAAACGGAAGAACTTAAGGGGCGATGACCTGACTGGAGGTGACGTTAAGGTGACCATGACTAAGGTGTGAAATAATGAACTCGATGGACACTGGGACCTAAGCCTCTCCAGCTCCTGCAGACAGACAAGGTGTGGACCATGAGGAAAGAAGGAAGCCAGAGACCAGGCGAGCGTTTGGTGCTAGGGACCGGAGGATGGTTATTCCTTCCCTACATGGCAAAGTTACAAAGGAAAGCCAGTTTGATAACGGGTTTATGAACTCACCCTTTGAAACACCGGAGCTAAGAGTAGGCACTCCAATAGAAGCCCAAGATTCCAGACCCTTTAAGCACAGAAATGTGTTGACTTAAGATCCAGATATCTCCCACAAAAAACAAAAACAAAAACAAACACAGAACTAACCTGGGTTCATAGAGTTCACAGAGACTGAACTGACAATCAGGCAGCCTGCATGGGACTGGCCTAGGCCCTCTGCATATATATGATAGATGTGTAGCTTGGACTACTTGTAGGACTCCTAACAGTGGGAGCTGGGGCTGTCTGTGACTCTTTTGCTGACTTTGAGACCCTATTCCTCATAATGAATTGCCTTGCCCAGCCTTAATATGCGAGGATGTGCCTAGTCTTATTGCAATGTTTGATTGACATGCATGGGAGCCCTACTCCTTTCTGAATAGAAATGGAGAAGTGGATGTGGGAAGGGGGCTGGGAGGAGAAGAGGGAGGGAGACGAAACTGCAGCCCGGAAATAATAATAATAATAATAATAATAATAATAATAATAATAATAAATAAAAATGTCTCGGTACTCAGGAGCTGAGGTAAAAGGATTCCTATATGTTCATGGCCAACCTGGGCTACACTGTGAGACTGATGCCCATCTGGGCTACAGAGTAAGACGCTCTGTCTCCAAAAACAATCAACAGAAGGATACAGATGGGAACACAGAGGAGCTGAATTGTAGACTAAGAAGAACCGGCCAAGACCCACCCACTTGTGAGGGGGACAAGCGCTGCCTGTAGCTGCTGCAGAAACCACAAAGCAAGGCTTGGAGGTACAGTTCTGTAATCAGCGCTAAGGAAGCCGAGGCAGGAGGATTAGCGCTCCAGGCCACAGCAGCATCCTGTCTCAAAAAAAAAAAAAGGTGATCAACACAAAGATTAAAACACCGATTTTTCAAATACGTATAAGCTAGGGAAAGCAATTTAACTTGCATTTCCTCGGCCAAAAAGATAATAATAGGAGACATACACGATAAGATTGTTGAGAAGATTAAGTAAGTATGAAATTATGTAAATCACATTCAGCAACTGAAAAACTAAAGGGGGAGGCCCAAAACAAGTGGTGTGATAAAAAGCAAAGGCTGCTTCTCAAGACAGAATCTGTGGAGGGAACTAGTCAGACTATGTGAGCAGATGTCAACAATCCGACATGTAGGAAGGTGCGGGGTGAGATGCCAAGCGCACCGGCTGTGATGGCGTTACCTCGGTGGGAAAAACATGCAAAGACGCCTTCCTGCTTGTTCTTCCCTCCACCTTCAACACGCCCTCCAGTGACCCTGTGTTCAAGCCACCTCACCAAAGACATCCCTGAGGCTACCCGAATGACATCTCTCTCTCTCTGTATCTTCTATCCCCGCCCCCTAATATTTTCTAGCATGTCCAACAATTATGTTTGTTTACTATCAGCTTCGACCGTGAGAGAAAAGATTGTGTCCTGTTTTCTGAGAAATCTCCAAAACTTAACCACAGGAGATGTTCAATAAATGTGAATTAAAAGAAATAAATAAATAAAAAACCTGAACTCAGCCACTGAAATAGATCAGCAGGTAAAAGTCCTTGCCTGGATTCAGTCCCTGGGCCGACACTATGAAAGGAGAGAACTGACTCCTGACAGTTGTCCTATGATCTCCATAGGTACACTATCCCATGGGGATGTACGCACATATATGCACACACACAGAGCACATAAAATAAAAATGTAACAGAAAATGTTTAAAGAAATGAGACATGCTCTACTTCAATATCTAAAACTAATTGAGAACAAGAATGTACTCCAATGCCCTTTATGAAAGACCTGCGTACGAAGGGTGAGCCATTATACTGCAAGGTTGGCAACTGGCAGCCGGGATCTTAGAAAGAGCTGCAGTCCTGCAGCATACCCAATGCACTACAAACCTCAGGCTGCAACAAGTTACTTTGTTTCTGGGACAAAAATGAAGGCAAGGAAACAAGTTTTCTCCAAGTGCAAGTTATACAACTAAAGTCCTATCCCTTTGAGACGTTTTCTTCTATTTGAGAATGGTATTACAATACCCTCCTTGGATAAGTGATGACAGTTGCTAATTACTCTTCTACAGACACTTCTACTTGGCAACATAAAAAAACGTGGCAACTCTATGCTGAACTTCACTTTTTCCTTTAAACAAGTCAAAGAAATCCCAACACCTGAGACCTCTGCTCTGATGCAACCCATCTTTGGCAAGCTAAAGCCCTTAGAGCATGGCTAACAAGTTGTCTGGCTGTTTTGGAGCAGCTCTGATGACAAACATCTCCAGTGATGCAGAATTGCCCACTGAAGGCAGATAAGGCTGCACCTGAGGCATCATTACTCGGCTGAATGACGAAAAAGCAAGGCTGCATGGCTAGGGAGAATAGTAAGACAGCTTGGGAGCAGGAGCTAGGAAGAAAACAAGAGCTAAGAAAAATGGTCCATACGGGACATCAAAGGGATTCACACAATCTGAACCTCACAGTCGTCCATCAGCCTAATAATTAGGAAACTCCTTCATGCAAACAACTGTAAAGGCTAAACTATGAACAGTATCCCAGAGGTCAAGGCTGTTCAGTCTCCATTCCTTCTGCACGGATCCATTTGCTACCTCGAACTCCCTGACACATCAATTGATACCTAATATTTTGGTTGTACATCTTTCAGATTTGACCAGAAGTAAATGTCCCATGGTCTTAATATCGCCTAGACCTCCAATGAAACAGAGACTCAATGATATATATATTCAAGTATGCAAAAAAAAAACCAACAAGAAACATTAAGTACAGTGGCAATCAATGAGACTCCCCAAAGGATGAGGAAAAGTTGGAGGCAGAGTGGAAAAGGCAGAAAAGAGATGAAAATGAAGAAATAAGAATCTAGGCAGAGATGCCTGCCACCCCTCCAAGATAGGCTAAGGGGAGTAGGGTGGTACCAGAGGACAATGTAGACTTAGCTCCCAGAAGCCCAGACAAAAAGCGCTCTGAGAAGTGCCAGGCAGAGACAGGCATCCAGGAATTTGCACATTGAATGAATTACTAAACAGACACACAAAGAGAATTCTGAGTCCCAGCTCCCAACCATATTATCTAAGGCTCTTTAAGTCCAGGTCAAACATCTTTCTTTGCCTTGAAGCTCAGGCTAACACTCGGTGCTTAGAAAAAGCTGAGTGCTCCCAGTAACTTCCACAAGCCTCCACCCTCACCCAGCTCTAGCCAGGAAACCCAGCCTGTCCCCTCACAAAGACCTCACCTGCAGTCTCTTACATCAGACAGCATGATCCAAGGTGAAAGGAAGTTAGCAGGAACAGGCAAAGAAGGCAGAGGACAGGATGCCAACATCTGTTTCTAATCTACAGAAATCTAAGCAGCAAGGTAACAAGCTTTAGATGGGGCTAGAGTCTGGATCTACCCAGTGGAAATAAAATCTATTTGTATTTTTAATCAAATGGATTGAAGAATGAAGAGGTCTCTGCAGCTCTAATCCCAGTGATTGAAAGATGTTCCTATCGCTCTTTCCTCCACCTCAGCACTCCAGGATTTCTCCTCCACCTCAAGCCTGTCTAGTTCCAGAACTACAGATGAAGTATCAATACCAAAGAACTGAACTGGACATCTACTTCATTTCTTCAATTTAAACCATTTTTGATGCCTCTTCTCCCTCGAGGGCCTGTTTTTCCTTTTTTTTTTTTTTTTTAACCTTCATCCTAAGGGCCTCTGGTTCTGTCCTTCAGTTCTCTCTACTCCAAAAGAAAAAAGGGACTGTGTTGAATCAACATACAGGGGACCGTGGGAAGGGCCAGTTCACCGTAAGTAACTTACCTACACATTCTATAGCACACACAGTATGTCGTCTGCATGCAGAAAGTATATTCTGCCACCAATGCTTCTGAGCCTGGTCAGAAACCCCATAGGCTGGCACTATACTCAAGCTGCTGAAGCAATCTACAGATATGTTTCCCAGAGCACTCAGGAGGCTTTCCCAACCTGCCGGGGAGCGTGAGAGCACATCACACAGCCTCAAAGGCACCACCATCTGCGAGCATCTGATCCCTTGCTTTTTCTATCATTTCTATCGGCCCAGAAGGGGCAAGCCAAGACTCCTGTCATCCACTCTTCAGATCCCCACGACCTGTTCCGCTCAAGCTTAAAATCCTGTAGTGCACATACAGAAACTGTGGCTCTATAGTCCTATTCGATCTCATAAAAGGACCCAAAATACCAAAAAAAAAAAAAAAGAAAAGAAAAAGAAAGAAGAAAAAATGTTCAGCCCAAACCAAATAGCCTTATTTTAGCTGGAATTCTGCCAGACAGCCACAAGAGGCTGGCGAGGTACAACTGGGATGGAGTGGAGCTCAGCAAATCTCATTGAAAACCCAGTAAGGTTCCATGAATCAGGTCGAATGAAAAGGTACACCTCTTTTTAGAGTGAGGTTTGTCTGCGGTTTGAAAAGTCAGATCCAAAGGACTCTTTGCTCCTTCGTAAAGGTTAAACTGACGAATGGGGGGGGGGGGGAGGATTTAAACTCCTGGAGATTTACAGGCCACTTTTATAAAGGTGTTTTTAAAAACGAAAACCCTTTTCAGCCCTTATTTCTAGAAAGTAATTTTGTTGCAGGTGATCTTGCATGTACTTGGGCACCAAGGAAAAAAGACACCTGTGCCTAACAGGTCGGTAACACTACCAACGTGCCCCGGGTACCAAGGGAACGAGAGATGCTCTGATTTCTGGATAAAAGATTTTCTGCAGTGCCAGGTAAGAGATCACATGCCCTAAAACGGCCGCAGCTCATTTGGAGTGATGTAAAAGCTCCTTGGATATTAATTTTATTAGAAATTCCGAGAAGCAAGCAAAGCTCAGATCGCATTCATTTTAGACTCCAGGCGTCTGGTACTTTCCAGTTTCCTGTGCATCCTCTCGCTCCCTACTAGAAAAGGGTGGGCGAGATGGACAGCAGCAGCCCATGCGTTCCAGGGGGGTACCCACAGGGCGATCGCAGTCTCTCCCCCCGCCGCCGCACCCCACCCCACCCCCGCTCCATGTCCTACGCACAGCCCCATCCCGGACGTTCAATTCGCCCCGTGACTAGGAACCCCCCTACCCATGCCTGCCTGGCCCGGAGGGAGGGAGGGTGCGGGATGGGGAGGGGGGGAGCAGAGCAGAGTCCGGCCCCGCGGTCACCCTCCGGACTGCGGGCGCCGCGCCCCGTCACGCCCCGCGGCGCCTGCCTCCCGGCGCCCGGCGCCCGGCGCCCCCCGCGATCGCGGCGTGTCCTCCGCAGCCGGGGGGCCCCCGCCGCGCGCCCTCCGCAAAGCCGCACCGCCAGCCCGCCAGCCCGCCGCCGCGCGCGCCCGGGGAGGTTGGGGGGGTGTGGGGTGGTAGGGGGGGGGGGAAAGCCCGCTCCACTCACGCGGGAGGCAGCGGCGGCGTCTCCATTGTGGCTCCTCGCGGGGCTTCAGAACGCAGGAGGCACCGACCGCCGCCGCCAGCACCATTCCAGCCGCGGACGCCGCCGGCACTGTCCGCCCGCCCAGCCGCGTTCCATCCGCCCCGAGGGGGCGCAGCGCTCCCTCACCGCGCGCCACCACCTGCGGCGGCGGCGGCCCCCGCGGCCATGGCCCGTCGGCCCCGCGCGCTCCTGTGCCTGGCGCGGCTCCCGCGCTCCCCCGAGTGCGGGGCGGCGGCGGCGGCAGCGGCGGTGGCGGCGGCGGCGGCGGCGGGACGGGCGAGCGCGCTGCTCGGCCACTTCCGGGTTCTCCCGGCCGGCGCCGACGCCGTGACGGGCGGGCGCTGCGGCCTCCCGCGGCGGAGGGACCCCTCCCTCGGCGCCGCCCCTTCCTCCGCGGCGTCTGGAGGAGGCGGTGGCGGGCGAGCCGGCGAGCGGGCGAGCGCCCCCGAAGGGACCCGGGACCGAGGCTGGAGGATGGGCCGCGCTGGGGAGGGTTCGTGCGGAGGAAGGGCGCTCGCTCGCCTGTGCACGGCTTGCTCTGATTCACGGGCGTGTGCACGTCCTCCTCTTTGAGTGCCTTCCCCTCCCCCGGGGGGTGGGGTGAGGGGGTCAGGCCCAGCGCTGCCTTTCCAAAGGGGGAAACCGAGGCAAGAAAAAAAAAAAAAAATGAATCGGCCTGGCCGGTGTCTCAAGCCTGAAGCTAAGGGGTCTTTCCTGGGTGTTCCCTAATCTGGTCCTTGGGCGAGTGAGATGAGCACCTGCTTGGCAGAGGTTGGGGGACGTGACAGAGCCAAAGCGGGTCGCTGAGTTTAGCAGGCTGCTGCCGATCTGGACGTGATAAGAGAAACAATAAGCCGAGGATGGATGCCCCACTGTGAAGAAGAATAAATTGCGGTGAGGATAGGGCTTGCTGTAGAGCGAGGAGTGATCAGGAAGGCCTCTTGAGGTATCAGTTAAACAGGGATGAATCAACATGAACCTTGAGTAACGCAAGGGATGAGTGCCCAGGGCTACGGCAAAAACAGTGAAGATCCCGGTCAGCAAGATGCCTGTCATGTTGAGGAAAAGGTAGAGCAGGAAGGTGGGGGTTCTCCACGAATGCCTGCTAGAGGAGGAAGACACACCTGGGAACTTAGAGATGGGAAGTCTCCAGTTCCACTCCAAACTTAACTGCTTCGGCAACCTCGAGGTAGAGCCAGGATTCCCTGCTTAAAGGAGTCCTCCAGATGGTGCTGGTGCCCGCTAAGGTCTGGGGCTCTCTACTGTAGCTGAGGCTGAATGAGACCATTACTGACCAAAGGATTACGGTTAGTTGTGCAAGTGATACACACGCAGCATGAGAAAAGAGCACACAGGGTTAGCCTAGTCGGGATGAAAAAGGAAAGATGGCCTGGACTGGAGTCAGGGTGATTGGAAGAAGCGGTCAGGTCGTAGAAGATAAAACACTCAGTAGGAATTGCTCATGGGTTGGGTGTAAGAAAAAGTAATGTCCTTGGTGGTCCTGGGGGTTTTCATTTGCTGAGATTGGAGAGAGTGAGGAAGAACCAGTTGGTGGTGGTTGGGGGTATATTTTAGACTTTGATAGAGTAAATTGAGATCTTTGTTAAACACTTAAACAATAGCTGTAGACCATACGGTATATATGTGTCTGGAGTGAACTTAAATGTGGAGCTTGTCCCGTGTAGATGGTATGTAAAGTCATTGGGATTAGTTGAAATCAGCTCTGTGATGTAGCTACAGAAACAAAGACCAAGAAATGAGCCCTGGGGTACTCATCAACATCAAGAAAATAAGTTGAAGGCTCGAATGCAGCTCAGGGACAGAGTGCTTGCCTGGGAGCACAAGGTCCCATTCCTAGCACTGCCAATAAATGCATAAATAAAAGAAGATGATGCCCCAAGTGGTGGTGTGTGCCTGTGATCCCAGTACTCTGGAGGCCCAGTGAGGATGCTGACTAGTGGCCTGTTTTTGTAAGAGAAAACACTCCTTGCCATGAGCTAGCATCTCTGCATCATGGTGCCAGCATTGTGTTACCATAGGTACGGTCTACGTGATGACTTCTTTCCTTGGTGTTAGTGATAGATTTGTCTAAGCCACAAAAAAAAAAAAAAAAACTTGCTTGATAAGGTAAAAATTGGATAAAATGATGGATGTAAAGCATGTTTGAGCTCACTACTTCAAGGTAAGCCTGCTTACAGAGTGAGTTCCAAAACCCTGCCTGAGCAACTTAGGGAGACTCAGTCTCATTGTAAATTGAATTAAATTAAATGGGGGGCTGTAGCTCGATGGAAGTGCCTAGCATATACAGAGCTCTGGGTTCAATTCCAGCACTGAAAAGAAAAAGAAATGTAAAGGATGTGTCAATCTGCTAAGCACGTACTTTGAACGATAGCCGCCTTTACATCTCCCCTGGCTCAGCTTTGTCCATCACAATTTTCTGTTTAACGGGTCCAATCCATCTAATATTCTAAATGTCTAACCAATCTTTTTTCCCTACCATTCTGTCTGTAGGGTTCAGGAGTAAACCAGGAAGGAAAGCTTTCTTTAAAAATCCATATGAAGTTCAGTCTTAGGGTTCAGCATCAATCTGAAGGGCTAGAAGCCTAGTGGTGGTACCAACTAGCCCCCTTTTCCTTCGGACAGGAAGAAGAGCTGGTATCCGCATCAGGCAGGGGTTAATCCCATGTCTTACTTAACGATCTTGAAACAATTTGAAGATGTAAATTCGCTCTGAGTCTTTGTTGTTTTCTGGGGGGGGGGGGGAACTGTCACAACTCTGGCTTTCAGTCAAAGCAAACCTGGCCTCCGATCAATACAATAGCAGTTTATAAGGCCAAAGTATCTCTCTTCTCTTCTCTTCTCTTCTCTTCTCTTCTCTTCTCTTCTCTTCTCTTCTCTTCTCTTCTCTTCTCTTCTCTTCTCTCTCTCTCTCTCTCTCTCTCTCTCTCTTCTTTTTTTTTGGGGGGGGGCTTTTCATTTTTTTAAGAAAAGGTCTCTCACTATGTAGCTCTGTTTGTCCTGGAACTCACTATGTAAACCAAGCAGGCCTCCAACTCACAGAGAACTATCTGCCTGCCTCTGCCTCCCAAGTGCTGGTTTCCACTTCCGTTTTTAAGAGGGCGAAGTAACTTCACAAAACTAGTCTTTGCTCAGATGCAGCCACCATACTTAACACTGTCTCCCCATCCACAAGAGCAGGGATATAAAAACGCTCGGCAGGATGAACACAAATCCCTCACCAGGACGGTGGCACAGAGATTGTTAAAGGTGCCCTCGGCTGTCCATTTCACCATCTTCTTGGGAATGCTGCTCAAGGCCACCAAAGAATTCCAGTTCTCTTTACCCTTGGCTGAAGAACTGATTTAGAGACACAGCTGTTTAACCTTTCTTCTGCTTGGGATTTTACCTACCTCGTGGGGGAAGGGGAATGTGATGCTGGAGATGGACCCAAGGCCTTGAGCATGGAAACCAAATGTTAAATAACTAATCTACAATCCTAAGTGCTGATTTTTTGTTTCTTTGTGGTGTTAGGGATCAAGGGATTGAACAATCCAAGGATTTTTGTATTCTCCATCACTTATTTGCACTCCTAGTCCTTGCTTTTTGTTGTTGTTGTTTGGTTGTTTTTTTGTTTTGTTTTGTTTTGAGGCAGGCTTTTGCTGTATGTCCAGGCTGCCATTGAAGTTAATATTCATACTGCCTCCTGTCTCTGCTTCCCAGGTACACAATTTACAGCATGTGCCACCATGTCAGCCCTTGATTTTTTTTTCTTACTTTTTTAAGATTTTATTTTTATTCTTTCTGTGTTTGGGGGAAGGGAGTCTGTGTGTAAGTATTCACACATATATGCAAGTGCTTAACGAGGCCAGAAGGGTAGGTTGGATTACCTGGAGCTGGAGTTACAGGTATTGTGAGCCACCCAATATGGGTATTAACCAAACCCCAGCCTGCTCTAAGAATAACAGGCACTCTTAATGACTGAGCCATCTTGACAGACCCCTGACATTTCTTTATTAATTCTTCTCTCTTGACAAAGGGATGAGACCTCGTAAAAGCCCACCCATTTCTTACACTGGTGAAATAAAACAGTCCCTGAGGGATTAAAATCGATCACTAATGTGATATCGCCAGAAGAGATCACTTGCAAAGAAGAGGGCACCCACAGAGGAGCAAGGGCTTGGCCGTCGCAGTGGCAAGAAGACTTAACCGGAGTTGAAACTGGATGTTGCCACAGAGCTAATGGCAGGCCCGACCATCAGGCACAAACGTGTGTGTCACGGCAAGATTCTCAGGGCTGAGAATACCGCTGTGAGGAAAAGCCTTCACATCTCTGTAAAACACTCAACAGATCCTACACTGGAAATCCCTTCCACTAGAAAGATGGAAAGTACAAAAAATAAAAAAAATCACTCATTCAAAAGCAGATAAGCTGGGGGCTGGGGGTGGAGGTAGGGGACTTTCTTAACAGGTGGGAAGCCCTGGGTCTGGTCCCAGCACCTCAAAAAGTGGGGCATGGTAGATGATTCTACCAGGGGTTAGATGGAGCGTTATACACACCTATAATCGAAGCACCGGGGAGGTAGAGGTAGGGTGATCAGGAATTCAGGGTCATCCTCAGCTATATATTGAGTTCAGGGACAACCTGGGCTTTGTGAGACTGTCTTAAAAAGATAAACAGACGAGCAGGATGTGGTAACACAGGCCCACCGTTCAGCAGGCTGAAGCAGAAGGATCATTTGAGTCCTGAAGTTCAAGGACAGCTTGAGCAACATTTTGTTTATTTTCTTTAAAGATTTATTTATTTATTATGTATACAGTGTTCTGCTTGCATGTGTGCCCACAGGCCAGAAGAGGGCACCAGACCTCATTACAGATGGTTGTGAGCCATCATGCGGTTGCTGAGAATTGAGCTCAGGACCTCTGGAAGAGTAACCAGTGCTCTTAACCTCTGAGCCATCTCTCCAGCCCTTGAGCAACATTTTGAAGACCCTTCTCTAAAATAAAGACAAATAGGTAATCCTTGGAAAAGTCTTAGTTTCTATACTACAGTTAGCCTAAAGGGCATTACTTAAATTGCTGCACTATTTTATTTTATTTATTATTTATTTACTTTCCTGTTTATTTTGGGGTGGGCAGGGGGGCAGAGACAAAGCCTCATTGAGTAGCTCTGGATGGCTGGAACTCTATATGTGGAACCTCGTGGCCTTGCACGCAGATCTGCCTGCCTCCATCTCTCCAAGAGCTGGCTAAGATTAAAGGCGTGCGCTACCAAGTCCAGGTGCACTCGTTTTAAACCGCGGGTTTTGCTTTTATACACACAGATTGGAGGCTTACTGTATATAGAATCGTATGAGGCATTTCAGCTATTCTCCCAGGACTTTGTTGCTTAGCAAGGGGATTTGACTACATCAAGGTATTTATCATAAGCCTTACCATGTCAGGTGGGGTAATTTGAGACTCTGCTTCAGACTAATAGAAAAACAAGATGTCTTTTGTGCCTGTGACTTCAGCTTACAAACGCTTGCTTCCTTGTCTTCATGTTTTGAAGATATCCAACTGCACCACCAGCATGACACACCTGCCCATTAGCCTGTATCTAAAGTTCCCGGAGAAATGAATGAAAATTGTTTGCTGGGAAGCTTAATTGAAAAATCTGTTTGAAATGGCCCAGGAGGTAGCCCAAAATAGGCTTCACACTAATGTATATCAGGTAAGCATTTTCTGTGCCTTTTTAAGAAAAGAAATTGGCTAAATCTATTTTTACTTGTATATATAGTATCTATTTATGTGGTCTGGTGATGTCATGCCTCATTATAGAATTATCTAGAACTAAACATCTTTCTACATGGTCAGCAGTGCTGGAGGAAAGAGAAAGCAAGACAAGATCCTTGATAAATCCTGAGAAGCATTATTAGCTTTCTGTCATTCATCTCTGATTATGCACATGCATGCACACCCAGGAACACCACCCACAGCTCCTGGTGGCCCCTCACAGGGGAATGGGAATATAGACCCTAAGCCGGTTATGAAATCAGATTGTTTGGGCTTTCTCAAAAAGTGTTCACTAAAACAACTTTTCAGCTTCACAATTTACTGTCTACAATGTGGTTTAAATGGCATAGAAGTCATTGGGATGCATCGTAGAGTAAACAGAAGAGGAAATTGAGTCTAATTTAGCTATAATGGTACCAATAAGGGGTTGGGGATGTGGCTCCGTCTCTTTCTTGTTAGCATTAATACATCTCTCACTTCTAGCCCTCACTGTCCACAGACTGCCTGTGTTCTCCTATTCCAATGGAAGTTTGCCGTGATTCAGTATTAGTCAGTACAATGATTATGGGGCCATGTTCTAGTACATAACTTCACATTAACTTCAGAATAACCGCATATTCACACACATGCACATGCATGCACACACACACACACACACACACACGCACACACACACACACACACACACACCCTGAAACAGGTCTCATGTAGCCTAGATTGACCTCAACCTTATTATGTAGCCTAGAAAGATGTTGAATTTCTGAGACTACTACTTCTGCCTCCCAAGTGCTGGGATTATAGGCATGAGCCACCACACCCAGTTTGCATTGCTGACAGAACCCAGGATTTTTGTACTTTCTAGGCAAGCACTCTCCTAAGGGAGCCACACCCCCAACCAACCCCTTATTGGTATCATTGTAGGTAAATGAGACTCAATTTCCTCTTCTGTTTACTGTAGGATACATCCCAATGACTGCTGTGCTATTTAAGTCACATTACAGACAATAAATTGTGAAGCTGAAAAGTTGTTTCCATTAACAATGATTTTTACTACACAGCACTGTGAAAAGAATGCTTTACTTTGTTTGCTAAGAAGCCATGTTGAGTTTAGGGGAAGAAACAATCTTTTTGAACCACAAACCTTTCGAGAGTGAACCTGTAGGAGTTTCTATTGCATGTTCAAATTGTTCATATGGTAATGTAAAAAGATATGTCTTGAGTTTCCACATAAATCCCGGAATTCCTTCTGCACGTGACGCTCCTTTACCAAGAAATCCTTAGCTCTCAGTCTGGTACTGGCGGACTCTGGAGAAGCATGCTGGATATAGGAGGTAAGTTGTTACTCGGTCCCTGAAGCATCTATATTTCTTCATTTTCCTTGTTAGGATCTTGGTAATGATCCAGCCGGAGAAGGACTGACTCCAAACTGCATGTGCATGAGAGCTATTCTTCACTGAACTAAAAATCAACCTGAGATGCCATTTTGAAGTCTTTGTTTGAAAGGAACTAAAATTAAACCATAAAGACAATTTTTCGAGCCGTGTTTTCTGAGGCACACCTATTCAAGCCGATCTTAATTCTGTTATGCTTTGGACATATTGACTTTTTCCTATGCCAGAAGAGAAAATACTGGACACTCTATTTTGAGTTGTTACTACCACCCCCTCAACGTACCTCCCACACTTCCTAAGCACCTATTCTGGTTTATTAAATTCAACAAGCCATTTGCATAAGATATTGCATAATATTTCATTTACTGTCTGTCTTTTCCTTTGGAATACAAGCCACATGAAGGAAGAGATTTTAGTCAGTGCAATCAGTACCATATCCCTAGGGCCTAGCAGCACACATTTTGTATTCAACAGATGTTACTGAATGAATGAACTGGCACTAAGTAAAACATCTACCTCTATATATATATATATATATATATATATATATATATATATATATATATATATATATATATATATTCCAGCTCAGATTCATGCAATGTGCATTTTAAGTACATCTATATAGAATCTTTTGTTTATCCTTTTACTTTTGGAAGTGCATAAGCAATGCTTCTTACAAATAATAAAGGTATGACGAAATTTTCTTGTCTTTCAGTTAGCCAATTAGCCCACCATTTGAGAATGCCTTCTTCAATGATCATAATGATGATTGGTGGGTAGAATGGGCAAGGGGTTAAGGTATGACATTAAGATTAAGGCCAGGACTCTGCCTTTAACACATTATAATCAACATCAGACACAAACAATGAATCCATATGTTAAATAAAAATAGATAAAAGACTCTGAGATGTACTTGGCCGATAAAGTAGATGGGGGGCAAATGTGGAGACCTAAGTTCAGATCCTTAGAACCCATGTAAGGCAGTACAGGACACATCAGAGCATCTATAATCTGTGTGTGCCTACAAACAGATGGAGTGGAGACAGGAGCTCCAAGAGCAGCTAGCCTTGACAGATGCAGGCGCAAACAACAAGAGACCCTGTCTCAAGCAAGGTAGAAGGTGAGGACTGACATCCAAGATTGTTCTCTGACCTCTACATACATGGGTAGCATGCACACACTCACAGTCAAACATATACAAAGAAATAGATTTTAAAAAGTTGGAAGATAACACAATCTTTAGAAAATAATGTGTTGAATATCCATGAAGTGGGAAAAGAAAGTGTGTTTAGTGAATAGAAAAAAGAACTTTAAACATGTGATCCTGGGGATGAAACATGGAGACATAAGGCTGAAGTATTAATGTTCAGGTCAGATCTCGGATACCTTGGATGAATCACAGACTATCTATAGAGAAAGTATAATTCTTGAATGGTTGTGTGTGTGTGTGTGTGTGTGTGTGTGTGTGTGTGTGTGTGTGTGTAAACATGTGGGAGTGTGTGGAGGCCCACAAAGGTTTCCTAGTGAGATCTGAGCTTGCTTTACCCAGCAGAGCTGCATTAGAGGATTGCTTGACCATGTGCGTGGTTACCAGGTGATTGGAAGGGTCTGCACTTGGATGTGCAGTATGCTTTGATCTAGCAAGGGGGAGGGCTTTTGCCCTGCCCCTTGGCATTCCTTTAAAAAGCCTTTTAGAAGAGCCAGAAGGGGCCGATGGATAAGGATCCAGGCCCTCCTGAGCCATCCTGTGCTTCTGTTTCTCTCCTTTCTATCCTTCTATCTAAATATTTCTCACTTCTCCCTCCTCAAGAGCACCCTGGGGTAAAAGTGGGAGTGGGTCTCCCACAGGAGTGTGTTTGTCCAGGTACTGGAATAAGACTGGAAATCTGGTATGGTTGTACAAATAGGAGAAGTTGGAAGTGAGATTTGTTAAAACAACAACAACAAAAATCCTGTTATACGAATCCATCATATAATGACAGCTTGGATGCATGATCTACAGGAAAGGGAGGGCCAAGTGAGAAAACACCTGACTCAACCAATAATTTGTCATATGGAACCGGGAAGATAAAATGGTCAAAATCCTAACACATTCAAACATGGAAAATTGATTGTCAAATTGGCAAAACTAAGAAGATCGCATGGGCCGGATGATGGTGCCAGCGTGTGTTTTTTAAGCCTGTGGTCGTTTGAATAAGAATGGTCCCCATCGGGTCATATATTTGAATGCTTAGGGAGTGGCACCATTTGTTGGAGTAGGTGTGGCCTTGTTGGAGGAAGCGTGTCACTGAGGGTTGGCTGAGGCTTCCAGGGCCCAAGCCAGGCTCAGAGGCTCTCTCTCCTCCCTGCCGCTGTGGATACAGATGTAGGACTCTCAGCTCCTCCAGCACTCTGTCGGCCTGCATGCTGCTGTGTTTCCCACAATGCTAATAAACGGACTAAACCTCTGAAACTGTGAGCAAACCGCCATTAAATGCTTTCCTTTATAGGCGTTACCGCGATCATGGTGTCTCTTCACAGCAATAGGACACTGGCTAAGACAAGACCCAAGGGTTTTCAGTCATAGCAAGATGTTCCAGTGAAACAGCCAGAAGAATAAAGAGTTCTGGTACAAAAACGCAGTAACAGCTAAAAGTCACCGGCCGCTGCAGAAACTGGGAATGCAACTTTCTGTTGCTACTCTGTTCCTGGCTTCTCCAGCCTCTTTTCTGTGTTTCTCTGCATAATGGACACCCTAACATTTCTTTAATTGCTCATTTTTTTTTAAAATTTAAGTAGATAACGCAGAAGTATATTCTTACAGTTAGAAATGCAAGCTGTGGCATGGAGAACCCCTCTCCTGCCCTTTCACCAAATGTGGCATGCGTCAGTACCCTCCCTGTGTCTTTTCATGAGTTTTTCTATGCCATCGCATCATAGGAGGTATCTAGAGATCTACCTAGGTTTGCATTTGTTTGTCTCTGGTAAATGGAACCGTGCTGTATGCTATCATCAGCCATT
This sequence comes from Peromyscus maniculatus bairdii, assembly GCF_049852395.1. NCBI lineage: Eukaryota > Metazoa > Chordata > Mammalia > Rodentia > Cricetidae > Peromyscus > Peromyscus maniculatus. The sequence continues at coordinate 9,711,831 of NC_134868.1, read as the reverse complement.
AGCAGCTGCTAAGGGAACTTTGCTGCCAATTTGCTGTAGCTGCAGGGAACCCAGGTAGGGAGAGCTCAGCTGCCAATTACCAGTACATCCAGGATTTAAACTAACACAAATTTCGGAAAAGGCGGTGGCCGTGAGAAGGTAGACTAAAGCATCAGGTTGAATATGGTACTGCCAGGCGAGAATACGCCATCATATCTGTACCCCCAGGTACCTCAGACAACATTCCATCCCCTCCCACAAAACATGCACGTTCATTCAGAAATCTTTTAGCTGCTGTTTCTATCGGTATGTGTATGCTCTGACATGTGTGAGTGCAGGTGCACTCATGATACGTGTGTGGAGGTATCGGTCCTCATCTTCACCTTCCATCTTGTGTGAGGTAAGGTCTCTTGATGGCCATGCTGCGTTTGCCAAGCTAGCTGCTTGCCAAGCTTCCAGGGATTCTGCTGTCTCTGTCTCCCATCTTGATCGACAACAAGAATGCTGGCGTTACACACATGTGTGCTCCTGTGTATGACTTTTATGTGGGTTTTGGGGATCCAGCTCAGGTTCTTTGGTTTCTTTGGCAAGAATGGTACCACATAGGTCCCAGGGATAAAACTCTGGTCATCAAGCTTGGCCTTTCCCCACTGAACTATCTTCCCAGGCCCAGAACTCTCTTTATTTATTTATTTTTACTGTTTTGAGACAGGGTCTTGTTCTGTAGCCCAGGCTGGCATTGAGTGTCAAGGCAAACTTTCTGCTTCAGCTTCCCAAGAACTGGGATTACCATGCCTGCCTGGAAAATAATATTTTTATTTATTTTTTAAGACTTATTATTTGGGGGAATGTAATATATGAAAGAATAAATTAATTTAAAAAAAAGAAAAAGAAAGAAAACTTCCCAGAAATTCTCCTACAAAACTCCTCACATCTCATTGGCCAGAATCAAGACACACACAAATTTCAAACTGACCACTGCCAAACCAACGCCCTTGTCTTTGGACCAGAGGGTCAGACCTTGCTTAGACCTGGGAGAGGAGTCAGATGTCTCTGATGCATGTGGCTGCTTAAGAAAGAGGCAGATCCCTAAGGAAATCTGGGGTCCAGCTAAAAGGAAGGAATTCTGGACAGCCATTTCAAACAGGTAAGATCATTCTGCCGCCCATGGTTTTTTCACTGTTTCTCCTTCCCAGAACCACCTTCTTTTTAGACATCCTTACTCATATTTTGTGTTTCCAATGTGTCTTTTCTGACTAGACTCCAACTATAACTTCCCTGGAGCTGTCCTTGGCCTCCTTAGCTCATTGCAATGTCTTCTCCCCTGGAACAAGATTTCAGTTTGTTATTTTCCAATAAATAAATCAATAGATTTATTTTTAGTATTTTTAGTTACGTGTATGTCTGAGTGTGGGTATGTGCATATGAGTATAGATGCCCTTGGAGGTCAGGGGCATCAGATCCCCTGGAACTGGAGTTACAGGAGGCTGTGAACTACCTGGTGTGGTGCCAGGAACCAAACCCGGGTCCTCTGGGAGAGTGGCAACGGTTCTGGACTACTGAGCCATCTCTTCAACCCTTGTTTTATTCTTAACCTGACACTGAAAGTCACTGCTTCCCCAGTAAAAATGATGATGTTTTATTGGGCTTTACATTGCCAGGAAGACTTCCTTCTCTCTAGACTCTTTTTTTTTTTTTTTGGTTTTTCGAGACAGGGTTTCTCTTGTGTAGCTTTGCGCCTTTCCTGGAACTCACTTGGTAGCCCAGGCTGGCCTCGAACTCACAGAGATCCGCCTGGCTCTGCCTCCCGAGTGCTGGGATTAAAGGCGTGCGCCACCACCGCCCGGCTCTAGACTCTTTTTTTAATACCCTTTCTTCTAGCCTGTGCTCTTTCTGAGTTTTTCATTCCCCTTAAATGAGAAGGGAGGAGACCTGAGCTGTGGTGGATATCTGTTCATTGTATGTTGGTCAAGAGGTGCTGAAATTTTATTCTTTTTGTGCTTCGGTTCCTAGTGAAGCCTCCCAAAGCCATAGTAATTACATGCCTACTTATAATAATGATTTACTTTAGAGCATGCTTAAATATTGCAGTAACATGCATTTTATTTAGCACAATCCATTTTTGCACTTCTAACTGTGAGAAGCTATATGTATTCATAATTACAGTTTATTTGAATGTGTAGTATTTTTAGAACAGTGAAGTACCACACTTTGGGGGGGTTGGAATGAAAATAATTCATGTATTTTTAAATGAACTAAGCTTTTTAATGTTCAGTGTCTAGGATAATTTTAAAATTCATTGGTTGTTTTTATTATAAGCCATGAATAAAAATATCTTTATACAATGAAACTAATTTGCAATATCCATGTCTCGTGACCACCACTGACTATTTTTGTCATTGTTGTGGTTAAATTATCTTTGAGAGTTTTTTTTTCTTTTATTCTGAATTGCATGCTAAGTTTTTTCCCCACATTTATTTGTTTGTATGTTCACACATAGATGTGCCACGACACACATGTAGAGGTCAGAAGACAGCCCGAGGGAGTTGATTCTCTCCTCATGCGCTGTGGATAATGGGGACAGGATGCCAGATGTCAGACTTGGCAACAAGCACCTTTCCCTGCCGAGACATCTTGTTGACCCTCAAACAATTTTGATAAATGGAAGTATTTCAGATTGTGCTAAAAAAAAAAATTACTTGTTTCCTCATAACTAATTAAAATCACGTTGTGAGAAAACTTCCTGGAACCAGTTTGCAGGCTTATCTAGTTCATTCACCTAATTTTACATGGGAAGATGGCCTTTTGAAACAATATCCAGAGGGCAGGCAAGGTAGTTCAGTGATTAAAGGCACCTGACACTAAGCCTGGAGACCTGAGTTTGTCCCCAGGGTCCACATGGCGGAAGGAGAGAACTGATTCCCATGAACTGTCCTCTGGCCTGTACGCATGCTCGTGACACACATGCATGCTCACCTGTGCACACACACATGCTTAGTGGCATGTGTGCATGCTGACCTGTGCACAGACACACACGCTTAGTGGCATGTGTGCATGCTCACCTGTGCACAGACACATGCTTAGTGGCATGTGCGCATGCTCATGCCTGCACACACACACACACACACACACACACACACACACACACACACACACACACACAAATAAGTCTGTCATCTGAGCATTTGAGGGATGGAGGCAAAAAGAGAAGGAGTTCAAGGTCAGGCTTTTAGCTACATAGCCGAGTTTGAACCCAGCAGGGCTATATGTGACCCTGTCTCAAAAAAAGAAAAAAAAATACACCTAGAGAATATTCTGGATTCTGAGCTTTCTTTAGTACCTCATTGTGCAATTTCACAGTCCTTTTCAAGATTCAGTACTTTGCAGTCCTGTTTGCTGTGGAGGCAGGTTTAAAAACCCTCTAACCTGCCAGGAAGAGCTTGCACACCCCAAGGAAATTTTAGGTATATATCTAAAATTACAAAGGAATATGATTCATGTGCAAAAAAAAATGACATTTGGGGTGAAATTGTCTCAGCAACACTTTCTGGAGGAGATATACTTTGATCTGTACATAGTCATATGTACATATATGACATAGACGACTCAGATTCATGCAGAGAAGATCCAGGTTCATTGAGAGAAGGAAAAACAAAACACAAACTCCAGAGCTGGCAGAAATGGAGGGTCCGTCCTACCTTATGTTGGAGGCAGTAAGTGAGGCTGGACAACTAAGGCCATGTACTCTCTCGGGGGTCCCCCAAAGCTGGGGTGCTTATTGATTTATTTAGAACCAGGTGGAGCATTCTAAATAAGGGAATTACTCATTCATAAGGTATGTTAATAAGGCTGGTGTAGCTGGAGTGAACACGTTAAGAATGAGACTTATCTTTTTAATAAGTATTTTGAGTTTTTTTTTTTACATGCAAGAATGTTTTTATCTGCATGTATGTCTGTGCACCACGTGTGCAATGCCCATGTAGGCCCAAAGAGGGTGTCGTTGGGAGACAGTTGTGAGCCACAGTGTGGGTGCTGGGAATCTAGCCCAGGTCCTCCGGAAGAGCAGTCAGGGCTTCGGCCACTGAGCTACCTCTCCAGCCCAAGAGACTTATTTTTTAGATACTGATCTAATGGTATCAAGTATGATAAGCAAATACCTTACTACTGAATTTCCCACCACCTCCCTCCAGTGACTTAGGGAATTGTAAAAGGAAAGGCATTGGCTAAGTGACTATTACATACCAAACATTTTTTATAACAGATGGACCTCATGACACATCAATTTTACTTCTAGGAATTTATTGTAAAGAATTAATTTTAGATACAGTTGCGTCAGCTTCCAATTTTTTAAAAAATGTTGTTGATTTATTTATTCTTATTTTATGTGCATTGGTGTTTTGCCTGCGTGTATGTCTCTGTGAGGGTGTCCGATCCCCTACCACTCCATGGAGTTACAGGCAGGTGTGAGGTGCCATGTGGGTGCTGGGAATTGAACCCAGGTCCTCTGGAAGAGCAGCCAGTGCTCTTAACTCTTAAGCTATTTCTTTGGACCCAGCTTCCAAAAATTTTAATACAGCATATTTGTATAATAATAAATTGAAAGCCCAAATTGGCAAATAGGTGATGGGATTCATATTATTAAAATAGTACCACATAATGGACTATTATGGGATCATTGTATTGATAAAGTGTAAGGATAGTTAATGTATAAAAAGATGGCATTGATTTTTTTTTAGATGTGTGTGTGCACACTTGCGTGTGCCTATGTGTGTGCATGCGCACTTGTGTGTGCACACTTGCGTGCGTGTGTGTGTGTGTGTGTGTGTGTGTGTGCGCGCACTTGTGTGTGTGTACCTATGTGTGTGCGTGCGCACTTGTGTGGGTGTGTGCGCGTGCGCGCGTGAGTGCGTGTGAACCACGTGTGTGCAGATGCCTTCAGAGACCAGAGGGGGTGTCTGACCCCCTGAAGCTGGAGTTACAGGCAGTTGTCTGCTTCCCACTGCGGGTTCTCGGAGCCAAACTCAGGTCTTCTAGAAGAACAGCAAGTGATCTTCACTGATGAATCATCATTCCGGCTTCCAGTAAGGCACTGTTTAAGGGTAAACTGAGTTATGAAACACTGTGTGTTGTTTGATACTATATATGTAACCGAAAGAAAAACAGCATCTATACATGTAGATAGCAAATTGGAAAAATCTGACTTATTTTGATTGTACAGAAAATGTGATTTTTTTTTTGTTTCTGTTTTCCTTAGATATAAGTATTTCCTGGTGTGATCTTATCCTTACCCTAATATAAAATATTGAACAGGACCGTGACTCATTAAAATGACATAGTTCTCCATCCTATTAAAATTCTCTGGCGTGGTGGTACACACCTGGAATCCCACCACTCGGGAGGAAGAGGAAGAAGGACGGTAAACTTGAGGCTAGCCTTGGCTACCTCAGGAGACGCGCTCACAAGAACAACAACAAAAGCAAAACAGAACGCTGGGCCGGTGGGACGGCTCAGCTGAAGAGCGCTTGCCTCACAAGTGTGAGGATCTGAGTTGCATCCCCAGCATCCACCGGAAAAAGCTGGGCATGGTGGTGCCGACTTCCCAGTGCTGCGGGCGGAGGTGGAAACAGGGAAATCCTGGGAGCCTGCTGCAGCCAGCGCAAAACAAGTGAAAAGCAGACATGTGTCTGTATGCATACATACATGGTATAGTAAACATTGCATGCATGTATGTTTGTGTATGCATACATTGTACATTAAATATTATATATATATAAAATGCCACAACTCAGTCTTAAGTAATAGCCAAAAATCCAAATGTAACTTTGAGTTATTTTTTTCCTTCTCTAATGTCTTTTCCTTTTCTTTTTTCTTTTTTGTTTTAGCAGAGCAAACAGATTTATTAGTGAAGAGTGAGAGAGAAGAACAAACCTACTGTGACTGGGAGGCATTCCAAGGGAGGAGAAAACAGCCTCCTTCTCCAATATCTGACCTTTTTCCATCTGAATCTTATAACAGGGAGAATGGATCCCCCAGGGAGTCCTTCTGCAATGCTCTTTACACGTAGAGCTACGTACTGGTCAGGAAGAAGACTGCCATTATAGTGCCCACCCCACCCCCCAACCAAGGAGCAGTAAATCACCCACTCCCATTTTTCATTAACTTGTGTGAAATATGTAGCTCATAATACTTGCCCTGCCAACTTCTCAGGCTTATTGGAAACATCATATTGTATATAGAAGCAGAATTAGTTTACAGAATTTAAAACATTTTAACGGTATGTTGTCAATATGTGTACATATATCACATTAGGGGCTGGAGAGATGGCTCAGTGGTTAAGAGCACTGACTGCTTTTCCAGAGGTCCTGGGTTCATTTCCCAGCACCCACATGGCAGCTCACAACTCTCTGTAACTCCACTTTCAGGGAGTCTGACACCCTCTCTTGTCTTCCTCAGGTACGGTACACACAAGTGGTGCAAGACAGATATGTAAGCTAACAAAACCCACATAGAATATAAATTCATCTTAAACGATGAATATATATAGTCTCTAATGTGATATATATTATATCATAATACTGTATTATACAGTATAATATATTATATATGCATATCTCACATTAGAACAATATCCCAGCAATCAGATACTTGTAGGAGGCCATACAGGTGACTTAGATAATTAGGTCAGGCTGGGGTATGTGATCTGACCCTGAAGTTGGAGAGACAAAATATAGAATGGTAACCTGGGCAATAGGGAGTCCATCATATTTTAAGGGACCCCTGAAACCCTGATTTTCATGTTTCCTACTAATTTAAATATCAAGCCCCTAGAATATAGCACAGTATGAATCAAAATAAAACACTGAATTAATCACAAATGAGGGCAATATGATGGCTATTCTTGACTGTCAACTAGACTACATCTGGAATCAACTACAATCCAGAAATGGAGAGCACATCTGTGAGAGATTTTTTTTTGCTTGGTTTGAAGTGGAAGAATCCACTTATAATCCAGACCTTTAAAGTAGTAAAGCACAGTCTTTGATCCGTATCTTGAGGAGGGAAGACACACCTTTAATCTGGGCCAGGCCTTCTGCTGGACATGGAGGAAGGAAGCTTTTGCTCTTTACCTGTTTCCTCTCACCTTGCTGGCATGTCTGTTCCTTCGCTGGCACAGGAGTCTACTTCTTTGAGATTCCAGTATCTCCTGAAGACCAGCTGAGACATCCAGCCTTGTGGACTGAGCAACTTCTGAATTCTTGGACTTTCCATTCATAACCCGCCTGTAACAGTTTCCATTCATAATGTTGGATTAGTTGGACCATAGCCTGTAAGTGATTTTAATAAATCCTGTGTGTGTGTGTGTGTGTGTGTGTGTGTGTGTGTGTGTGTGTGTGTGTGTTTATTGTGTAAGTTCCACTACTCTAGAGAACCCTGATTAATACAGGCATCCTTTAATCCCCAGGGCAGCATGTTATAAATCTTCACTATGCTTGAAGGCAATGACCTTGACTTCTATATTCCTTTGCTCTTAAATTTTATTTTGTTTTTGTCTTTTGAAACATGGCCTCGCTTAGTAGCTCTGGGCAGCCTAGAACTCACTATGGACACCAGGCTGGCCTTGAACTCACAGAGATCTGCCTGCCTCTGCCCCCCAAGTGCTGGGATTAAAGAAGTGAGCCACCACATCTGGCCCTGCTCTCATTACTTTACTCGGGAATGGATGTGTGCTGCCTGATTGGGAGATTGCTTGGGGGAGAGATGTCGAACAGCGTTTGTCAAACTTCTTCAAGAGGTCTTTCTATGTGCAAGTGTGGTTTTAGTATAAAATGGGTGGTTAATGTGAGTAGAAGAACAAGCAGAGAGGTTCGGCTGTTCGGGGCGCTCCGCTCACTCTGTAATGAGGTTAGACGGAGCTGATTAAAGTCACGACGAGTGGATGAGTGATAACTAACTCGGGGAGGTGGATGTCTGTTGTCAGGAAGGTGTGTCTTCAGAAGAGACTTCCCAAGGTGGTAAGGCCCCTATGTAATGCAACAAACGTCTGTTCAGTGGGATGTCACTGTCTTGAGACAGGGTCTCGCGGAGCTCAAGCTGGTTTTGAACTTACTGTGTAACCTAAAATGACCTTGACTGTCCGCTCTTTCTGCCTCTGCTTACTGAGTGCTCGTGTGCTCCAGAATATTTGGTTTATGGGATAGAGTCGTGGACTTCCTGTGTGCTGTGATGGTTGGAATGAACTGTCCCCCACTGTCTCTGGCATTTCGGTGCTTGGTCCCCAGTTGGTAGATGTCTTTATGGGGGCTTAGGAGGTATGGCTTTGCTGGAAGAAGCCTGTCACCAGTGATGGGTCAGAGTGCTTGGAGATTTTGTGCCGTTCAAGTTATCACTCTCCACTTCCGGTTTGTAGTCTAAGTTGTGAGCTCTCTCTCAGCTGGTGTTGCAGTAACCATGCTTGCCGGCTACCACATTTCCTCACCATGATGGTGGTGATGGACACATTCCCCCCACCCCCGATCCCTAAGCCCCCAAATAAACTCTTCCTTCTAAAGATTTATTTCTTTTTACTTGATGTGTATGAGTGTTTTGTCTGCGTGTCTGTTATGTGTACCACATGTGTGCCTGTTGCCCACAGAGGCCAGAAGAGAGCACCAGATCTCCCCGAAATGGAATCACAGAAGGTTGCGAGCAGCCTATGGGTGCTGAGAATGGAACCCAGGTCGTCTGAAGGATCGGCCAGTGCTCTTCACCACTGAGCCACCTGTCCATCCCCCATAACCTTCCTTCTATAAACTGCCTTGTGTTTTATCACAGCAAGAGGAAAGTAACCAGTACATGTGCTAAGCAAGCACTCTATTAACTGAGCCATCTCCAAAGTACTTCAAAGTACTTACTGTGCAATATGTCAGCAAGCAAAACAAACATCCCCAACATCTGTGGAGCCTGGATTTTACTAAGGGGACTAACAATAGCCGTAATAACTTAGAATGTCCTATAGGACGTTAGAAAGGATGCTGGCCAATTCTGTCTGCTAATGGACGAGGATATAGTCTTTACTTGATCAAACACAAGTGCCACTGGGCATAGTGGCATACGTTTGTAATCCTAGCTCTTCAAGAGGGTGAAACAGAAAGATCCCTGGGCCCAGGAGTCCAAGGCCACCCTGAGCAACACAGTAAAGTGTGTATGTGTGTGTACATCTGTCTCTGTGCATGTGTGTACATCTTTCCCTGTGCATGTGTGTGTGTGTACATCTGTCCATGTGAATATGTGTGTGTACATCTGTCTCTGTGTATGTGTACAACTGTCTTTTTGTGTGTGTACATCTGTCTCTGTGTGTGTGTCTATGTGCACTTCTGTCTCTTTCTGCATGTGTGTCTGTGTATGTGTACATCTATCTCTGTGCATGTACATCTGTCCCTGTGTATGTGTGTATGTACATCTATGTGTGTCTGTACATTTGTATGTGTGTGTGTACATCTGTCCCTGTGTATGAGTATTTGTACAACTGTCCCTGTATGTGTGTGTATAATATGTACAGCTGTCTCTGTGTATGGGTATGGACACATCTGTGTGTATGTGTACATATGTCTTTGTGTGTGTGTACATCTGTCTCTGTGTATGTGTGTATGAATACATCTGTCTATGTGTATGTGTGTATATGTACATCTGTCTCTGTGTATATATATGGACACATCTATGTGTGTGTACATCTGTGTGTGTGTACATCTGTCTGTGTGTGTGTGTGTGAATACATCTGTCTACATGTATGTATATGGACACATCTGTGTGTATGTGTATACATCTTTGTGTGTGAGTACATCTGTCTATGCGTATGTGTGTATATGTACACCTGTCTCTGTGTATGTATATGGACACATCTGTGTGTATATATGTACACCTGTCTCTGTGTATGTATATGGACACATCAGTGTGCGCACACACACACTTGTCCCTCGGGGTGTATCTATGTCTGTCTCTCCACGTGTGTATCCCCTGAGTCTGCTTCTCTGGTGGATCCCCAACTAAGACTGAAGTGAAAAGGCAAAGGAGGGCATGAGAGCTCCGGGCTGTGAGATGAGAGGGAGCTAGGGAGCTGGAAGATCATGGAGGAGAGCCAGGTTAGCTTCCCAGAAAAGTGGGATTTGAGCAGAAGGATGAGGACCAAGAGCAGTTTCCAGTCTGTAAGATTTCTGGGCCTTTACTGAGTGAACCAGAAAATGATTGCAGTGTTAGATTTTCCTCGGGGTAATATAATCTCCCTTTGGGGAGACGGAGTCTACACTTGCAGACTAGATGAGCCTCGAAGTCACGGTCTCCCTGCCTCTGTCTGCTTTTCGTTTGTTATTTATTTGTTGCAGAGAGAGTCGCATGTATCCCATGCTGGCCTGGAACTTGCTGTGTGCCGAAAGATGACCTTGAAATTCGAATCCTCCTGCCTCCGCTTTCCAAGAGCTGGGGTTACAAATGTGTAGCACTATACCCAGCTTGTGCAGTGCTCTGGATAGAACTCGGACTTTCTATATACTGGGAAAGTCAAGGCTGCAGGTTGCTCAGTTGGTAGAGCACTTTCCCAGTATATAGAAAGTCCGAGTTCTATCCAGAGCACTGCACAAGCTGGGTATAGTGCTACGCTAATCCTAAGAGAAATACTGTGCTAAGAACAAAACACAGGCTGGGGGTGAGTGACATGCAATCGGGAACAGAGAAGTCTGATGTAGTGTTGGAATAAACCAGATGACATACGATATTGAGGCCTCTATCTACATCTTGAAGACAGGCCTGCCATTCAGGTGAATTACATGGGGGTTGGTTGGTGTCCATGCCACACCAGTTAGGAAATGTTCTGAATATTCCCTGTCTGGAAAACGGGGAAGAAGGTGGGCAGTGGGCGAATGTGGATGTGGGAGCTTTAGCCATCTGCAAAAGCATAAGGACCTAAGAAGACTCAGCCTAGTCAGGAGTTTCCAGAATGAGAAAATGGTTGTTTCAAACTAATGCTAAGTAGCAATAAATAGCTACTGACATACCACAATCTGGATCCTTTCCTGAATACTTTCTATGCATCATGCAAACAAATGCATTATTTTTGCAGCATTCAATTATTGCTACAAAATAGACCAGTCCCAATATGATGATTCGATCATGGCTTATTTGTTCAAGATTCCGTGGGTTGGCAGTTTAAACTGGGAAGGTTTACCTCTGCTCCATATGGTGGTGGCTGGAATCACACATATGGTTGCAGCCACTTGGCAAGCCAGCTCGGGCTGGCTAGTCCCAGATGTCCTATTGATTGGCTTAGTCGTTGACTGATGAGAGAGAGCCAACTGGACAGGTGTCTCAGAAGCCAGCAGGCTAACCTGGGCTTCTTCAGGTAGTGGCCAGGTTCTGTAAAGCAGTAATCATGTGAATACAAAGCATAGTATATGTGAGTTTCAAATATCTCTGTCGGCTATTGGCCAAATCCAGCCACATGGCCAAAGCTAAAACAAACCTTGAAAGGGATTTACAAGATCTTGGGTTTGCGAAAGCATGGTCGGCTAAGTTTGCCGTCAATCCACTGCAATCTTTATTAAAACAACCTTGTGTTAGATGTGTGTCTCACTGCTCTGACAAGCACATCTTAAGGGAGGGTCTATTTGGGTTCACAGTTTGAGGCTATAATCTGTCATAGTGGGGGCATCATGGCCACCGCTGGTCACATTGCATCCACAGTCAGGAAGCAAAAAAAGAAGAATCCTGGTGCTCAGCTCACCTTCTTCCTTTTATTCAGTCCAGGACTGTACTCTGTAGAATGGTGCTGCCCATGTTTAGGAAGGGATTTCTACCTTAGTAAGCCCATTCTAGAAACTTCCTCACAGATATTTGTCTCCTCAGTGATCCTAGGCCCTGTGAAGTCAACCATCAATGCTGATCATCACACCCTATGATGTAGGTACTATTAATATTCCCCATTTTTAGCTAGGTTGGGTAGTGTATATCTATATTCCCATTGGGTAGGGTAGCTAGGTTGGATAGTGTGTATCTATAGTCTCAACTACTAAGGAGGCAGATGTGGCAAGATTGTTTGAGTCTAGGATTTGAAGCCAGCATGGGATACAAAGGAAGACCTAGTTGAGGTGGGGTCAGGGATTCCCCCTTTTTGGTTGAGAAATTTGAGCCGAGTAAGGCATCAAATAACCCATAACTAGGACAGGGCAAAGCCAAGATGTGGGCCACACACTGTATTCTGAATGGCTTTGCTATAGAGAGGAAGGCCACAGAAGGTGTGACCAGAGGGGTGAAGGGGGAAGGTCTCAATGGACCTTGAACCCCAGCCAGTCCTACCCTCTAGATGACTACAGACTACAAAGGCTGGGTAAGCCTTAGGCAGCAGTGGGTGGAGGATTTGTGGGCTGGGGTTCCTGGAAAAAAAAAAAAAACAGAGAGAGAGAAAAGCTTCAAAAAAAAAATAGAATCAGAGTCATGGGCTGGGAGAAAACCCTGAATCCAACTACAGAAGGCAGA